>NC_081411.1:277550241-277567921 GCF_030272615.1 Cryptomeria japonica | reverse complement strand
TACTCTGGAAGGTGTAGGGAAGCTCTACAACATTGTCCTCCCACTGCTCACATCCCAAGTATGGCCTCCATATGACCATGTCGATGTCATCAATCACCCGTCGCCAGTGCTCTAGCCTGCCAATCCATGGCTGCGACGTGATCATGTCGTATAAATGTACAAAACTGCATCCGTGACCTCTGCCTCTAAAATGTATCGGTCTCATCACTGACAGATGCTCATAGGCCCACACTTGTAACAATGTCACCCCGCAACCCAATCCCACTGACCCATGGTACACGAACTGATGCAACTCATAATACAGATGTGCTAGCACACATGGTCCCCAGGCATATTTGGTGTGCTGTGTCACCAGTGCACCTCCCTAGCCCACAGCCAACCCCCGTGTCACTCTATCCGGACACAGGAACCCACTGATCGCTCCTCCTATCACTGCTGGCAATGCCAATCCTGTAGCAGTCATGGTGTCCCAAGCCACATGTCCAGCCCTCATCTCCAGTCCTGGGTCTTGGAACACTCGTCTCAGGGCCTCCCTGTCTCCATCTCGATCGTACGGGATCAGCTTCCCGTTGATCGATATCCTTAGGATCCTATATACATCCTCAAGGGTGACTGTCATCTCACCCATCGGCAAATGGAAAGTACAAGTCTCTGAGTGCCATCTCTCTGCCAGTGCAGTCAGCAGTCCCATGTTCGCTTGAAACTCAGGCACATACAAAATATGTCTCAGACCCATAGCCTTGATCGCAGCTTGGTCCTCAGCTGTCAACTCAGGTCGCAACCTCTGAGTCGATGGGAATCTTTCCTGTGACTCCAACATAGGCAAATACTCCTGCAGTCACACAAATCAATCATGTCAATCATCATGGCATTCACTGTTCATCACAAAATGCTACTTTTTTATCTAAGTGCATATGACATTCTATCCTAGTGACACTCACTGTTCATCACCAAGTGTTGCTATCTATCCTAGTGACACTCACTGTTCATCACAAAGTGTTGCTGATTATCCTAGTGGTACTCCCTATTCATCACAAAGTACTACATGTGTTGCACTCCCTATTCATCACAAAAGTGCTGCTCACATTTGCACTCCCTGTTCATCACAAAGTGCTGCTCATATTTTAGTACTCCCTGTTCATCACAAAGTACTCTATCTTGGTACTCACTGTTCATCACAAAGTGCCTTGATCTATCCTAGTCTTCCCTAGAGGACCTGCTTGAGTGTATCCTCTCAGCAGCTTATCCAATCGACAGCCTATGTTCATCACAGAACTACCGATTTGACCTAGAAGACAAAAATTCACATTTTTGGACACAAACGCGCTTTCCTGACATAAACGCGCTTGAAGATTGCATAAATGTGCCTGTTTTACATAGACGCACCTGAAAGACACAGACGTGCTTATGCTCTACACAGACGCGCCTAGGTGACACAGACGTGCCTTTTTGGCATAAACGCGCCTACACATCACAGACGCGGCCGCATTTGGCACAGACGCGTTTTCCATCATAGACGCGCCTGACACCAACACAGACGCGCCTCGCGAGCATAGAGGCGCCTGACACCAATGCAGACGCGCCTGGACGTTTTTGACATATTTTGGACCCTAACCTAAAGCGCATTTATTGCCCTATCTACCATGCATTAATGACAACAATAAATGCATCAAAGTACAAGGGGGTTTTGCGGTACTTACTGGCTCTCTTGCCTCTGCTGGCCTCTGGAATCGGCGAATGCGGTCGGATCTATGAACGAAGGCCATCGTTGCTGACCGCTGCTGCTCTTTTCTCTTTCTGCACTTTGCTCTCGTGGATGTGTAGATGATAATGAGGATGTATTTTCCCCTGTGGTCTATCTTATAGACTACCCTAGCCCTAGCCCTCGCCTCCCGAGTCAGTCTTCTTTATCCCGTGACTCTGTCACTTTGGCCAGTCCATTCTATCCCTTTCTTTCTTATCGAGAGATTGTCTGTGATCTTTCCAAACATTTTCATCCAATCTCTCGAGGGGGCATATCATTCCCATCTTGGGGCAACTCTGTATCAGTTCATATTATCTTCTTTGAAACAACGCGACAAGCCGCATTGTCTCAAAGAGGGGCAAAATGTAGACACCCAAAATTGTCCAGTCTAATTAAATAAATATTTTATTTATTTAATTACTTTAGCCTAATTCTTCTATTAATTAAATAAATCTTTATTTATTTAATTAATTCATTTATCCTCTTCTAGCCTTATTTCTCATTTAAATAAATACTTTTATTTATCTAAATTATCCTTTTCCTAAATTAAATAAATATCTTATTTATTTAATTGATCCCACTTCTTCTATTAATTAAATAAATCTTTATTTATTTAATTAATTCATTAACCTTTTCTACCCATGACACATGTCATTCATCTCTTAATTCATACACTACCTACCCCTTTCATTATTTTATTATTTTCTCTACCTACCCTCTAATCATAGCCGACCTCCTTTTACACCTCTCAATCTTATCCCTTTGTTTCATATTGTGTCTTCTATATAAGGAGATGCTTCCATCATTATCAAACCCTAATATATTTTATGCACTTGACTACACTACGATCCTACTTGCAACCACATTCTGTTCTTTATTGAGCTCTTGTGCACATAAAATCTGAGAGCAAATATATCAAACAAGATTAATGGAGATAGGAAGAATGGAGATCCAAACCCTATTGGACATGTGATGGTATAATCTTTGTGATTTCATTTGACTTGCATTGTCTTAGGTAATTTTCATATGTTATGGTGGATCTTTGTTGTTGTTAGGCTAGGGTTTTGTGGTTGAATTCATTTAGCCTTTCAATATCGTTATTGTTGTTATCCATTTTCACCATATACACTAACATTTCTTGTGACACCAAATTATTTGTGCTATTGCTATCCACAATTATTATGCAACACTTTCCTCTATATTTATAAATAGTCTTGAATAAACTTTTCCTTTTTGAGGGCTCTTGTCATTCCTTCCCTTGCTTCAAAAGTACTTTTTTAAGCATCAAATTATCTCCATGATCAAGCTCAAATATTTCTTCTTCTTCAACTTCTATTGTAAAATTATTTTTTGTGTTAGTCTTTCCATTTTCTTCTTGTATTAAGGGCACTCAAAGGCCCGGTGATCGACTTATCCATAATTAAAGCATACTCCTAAAAAATATTTTCCTCTTCCATAATCTTCTCTTCCTTCTAAAGATTCACCCATTTCTCTCTTCTTCCCCTTGTACTTGGACTATAATTTCTTTGTAACCAACTAGGTTCTTCTTTTGTTAGTTGTCATCTTCCATTACTTGTTTGTCCTCTACCTCTGAAGTTACCTTAGCATTTACTTGCTAATTTTTCTTCTTATATGAGAGCATATTGGTCGTCTTCTTCTTCTTCTATCCTCATCATAACCAGGCTAAGTTTATCTTGAATTAAATCTCATAATTCATTCACATACCTCGCCACTTTCTTCTCATCATCTTCAACATGTTCATCTTGTATGCCAAACTTATTAAATTAGTCATTGTACTCCATGACATTTGATTCCTTTTGTTTCAAATTTTTCACCTACTTAAATAAATTCATATGGTTTTCAATTTAGTTACCATTTTTTCTCATGACTTTATCTTCTCCTTATCTTCATTTTTCATTCAATTTGCAATTGATTCCACCATAGGGATGCATGTACCTTCAAAATCGTGCAAGAATACTTTAACTTCTTGTCTTTTGTGGATTCCAAATTAAAATATTTGTCCCTCTTTGCATTCTAGTTAATGATTTCTTCTGAATTTAAACTCCCACTATAGGTTGGTGGATCTATTCTTGGTTTACCACCCAAATGTTATAACATCCATAGGAAGTAGTCTTGTTCAACTCCTCCTCCTTTTGCAATCTACACTACCTCAACTTCATCCTCACTAATATATTGTTTATGCACTCCTCTTTGTTGTCTTTTTTTTAATAGCTTCTAATGATGTTTTTATTCCTCTTTACATCTACACAATTTCTATATCATCAACCTATTGTGGTCTTACTCTACCATGTCCTCAATGTGCCACACCTTCTTTAAATTCTCTATAGTTACAGGCCTACACTCACTTTCGTACCTATAATAAATTATTTGAAATCCTACAATATGAGCCTAATACCATTTGATGTAGCTCATGTTAGAATTAGGGATCACTGAGGGGGGGGGGGGGGGGGGGGTGAATCAATGATCTGCTAGAAATCAAATCCACAAACTTATTCTTTATCCATTGGTTAGCAATGCATAACAATAAAGAACATAAACAAATGTCATGCCCAAAATTTAGGGCAAAAACGGAACAATTTTTTTTTTTTTAAAAGATACTAATTTAATTAATAAGCACACTCTTGCGACAAGCATTAGAGAAAATTCCATTAATAAATTCGAGCTCATTCTGAAACGAACGAAGCATCGACAATCAGTTATATTCTAATTGCGGAAAAACCTACTGGTTTAAATTTTATCTTCAAAAGATATTTAATTAATAGTTTTATTAAATTAATCATACTAAAAGTATTAGGAGAGATATTTTAATTTATTCCCCACTATGACTATATAGTCTTAGCAAATCTATTTAATTTCTTCTTTATACTTCTTTTTTTTCAAATCAATATTGTGTACATATAAAATGTACATATATATACATATAGATTATGCATATATTCTGTATAATAATACTTTAATTTCTTAAATCAATAAAACTCAAAAAAAAACATATATATACATATATACATATTTATATTCCCATATATATATATATGGAAACATATATATTTATATATATATTCTACTTATATATCAATATTTTAACCCTAACCTCCTAAATCCATTGCAACTTTCTAATTATTATCTCTTAATTTCCCCAACCCTAATTAGGGTTCTAAATTCTTATTTAACCAATACCCAAATCCAAATTACATATTATTTTTTTGATCTTAAAAAAAAACTAAACTTCCCTAGCCCCTATCGGGCTAGGGTTTTACCCATTTTCTTTTTTTTAATAGGCAAAGAGCTCATGGTGGGCCGAAGATCCTACGGCGGCCATGTCCGAAATAACTTGTAGGTCGTGGAGGTTATTAGGTGGTGGTTGGCCGCACGCACCACTGTGTGAGCGCACAGTGGCGCCGCGGCACCACTGTGTGCCCACACAGTGGGCGCCGCTGGCGGCACCACTGTGTGGCCACACAGTGGCGGCCGCGGCCGTCCACTGTGTGCCCACACAGTGGGAGCCGCAAGCGGCTCCACTGTGTGTGCACACAGTGGGCGCCGCGCAGGCGTCCACTGTGCGTACACACAGTGGAACCCGCGGGGTCCCCAACATAAATTTTTTTTTAATTTTTTTTTTTAAACATTAACATTTAAATATATATATATAAATATATAAATATATATATTTATATATATATATAAATATATATGGTATTTACAAAAATTAACATGCGTAAATAACAAGATAAATTTAATTCCAAATAAAATTTATATATTTTTTTAAAAGGGAATTATTACATGCAATTCTTTTACGCTAATATAATAAAGAAAAAGATAACATTAAGTTTAATCAAAAATAGAAATATATATATATATATATATATATATATATATAAATTCATTTATAAAACTAGCTTTTAAATCAATGTTATCAAAAATACAATTCAAAGTATTTTATAAAGATACATTATACTTTTTCTGGAAATAAAGAAATCCATTTATATATATTTTTTTAAAATAGAATATTCACTTAAAACAACTTTTTTTTTATATAAAAAAACATAGAAATCTATCAACAACAATAATCTTTTATTTGCCACAAGTGAAACATAATTAAAGTCTAAATGAAAAACAAATCTTTTATTTCTTTCCATAATACAAGAAGCTTTTTGCATGCAACACAATTTAACCCCTTTTTTTTTTATAAACCAGAAGTAGAAATAACAAGCTTTTCTTTCTTTAAAACATCTCTAAAATATTCTACCAAATTTACAGAATGATTTCTCTGAACAGTCACAACATTAAGACTTCAAGTCTACTAATACAAATTTCAACTTGCTTCTCCTTTCTCTTGAATTGAGGCATTTATTTACAACAACTTTAAACATACATCTGCAACTGAATTCAAATATCTTCAAATACAATCTTCTGAATATCTTTCATGAATCCTATCCTCTTTCTTCTGAATTTCCTGCATAATAGAAAACACAAAATTGACCACGGAGTGCTCACCTCCCAGCCTAGGCTAACTGGTAGCCACCCCCGAGCTCGGAGAACCAATTCCTAGACGGGTAACAAACAGGCAAACACAAAGAAACACAAAACATACAAATATTCCAGACACATTCCCAACCTGGTTTTCACAGCACCACACTCTGGTGGTGAACATTTTCAAAGGGTGGTAGTGGACCAAATACCCTGAGGAGAATCTGCAAGTATGTAATAACAAGAAGCCACCTCATGGCACAAATAACATATCAAAATCTCAACCCCATAAAATTCCTTATGCCCCCCAAAGGCATTCTAGCCTTATAACCCTCCTTATGACCCCCATTGCACAAACAGGCCATGCAGCAAGGGTCACACAAAGATCCCTTGTGATCGCTCTCTAAAGAGAGTCTCTCACTCGAGGGCTGTCACTGCTACCACCCTCAAGATCCTCTTCTCTCCCAAGAGAAAGAGAGATCTTGAGAAAACTCCCAAAACACATTCATTCATAAAACAAAACCAAAAGATTTTCAAACATTCGTTTTCAAGAATACAGATTTTCTTATTCAACAACTTTCAGAAATAAACAAAAACAAGTCATTAAAAGTAAAAAATGAAACCAACCTTAATCTGCCCAAAGGTTATAATGATATCTGAAGAAGAGCTGCCCAATCCACAATTCTTTATTTTCCTTAATCAATTTCTTTATCCCTTAACATTATTTTTCTTCCAAATTTTTCTTCTGTCTCCAAAAATGGAAAGTGGGTGATTAACCAGCTATTCCCAAAAATCTTCCTTAAGAAGCTCACTCTCTGAGTTCTCACAGGATTCTAAAAAAAAATCAACAAAAAGAAGGAAGAAAGCAAAAATGCAAAAAGACTTTCCTTCCAAGAGGGAAAAATCTTGATTTGATTTCACTTCCATTTTCCATTTTCGCTCAACCCAAAAAAACCAATTTTTAAAGCGTTAAAAAGATCATTATAAAGTAGAAACTTGCCTAAAATTACCCCTAACCCCTAGGTATACCTTATGGGCTTCAGGAAACCCTAATAAACTACCCCTAGGTGTTCATTTAACCCATTTTAAACCCCTCTGAAGTTTATTTTCGGGTCAAACATAAGTTGACCTCTCCAAATATTATATTCTCAAAATATCTTTTTTGACAACACATTATTTTATTTAAAATTAATAATAATTAACACTTTCCCATCAAGAGACAAGATAAAATATTTAAATTTACATCCACACATGTGTCAAGTGACACTAATAAAATACTTTTACAAAAATAAACATGAAATTGTCTCTTGAGGTTTTTTACACAATAAATTTAAATAACACATAACACACATGCAACATATACTGATACGAATAAAATACAACACAAACGGGGTGTTGTCTCTCCAAATAGACAAACCCTGGCTTTACGAACATACATAAGTCTAGGTTTGATTCTCCGTAATTTTCCATGGTCACATGGTAAATTTCCTGCGCATCTCAATTTACACATTAGTACTCCCAAATATTCATATATAATAAAATTCAATAACACAACAATGCACATCATTACTTGCATACAATTTTTCATCTGCACAGATTAAATACATCTTTTGTCAAGCAAATTCACATAAGCAATTTTCATCCCAATTCACATAAACTAAACATACATCATAGTTCTATATTCAAAGTAAAGTTCTGCAAATTCAACAACGACATCTATCATTGCAATATCATTCTATCTAATACTCATGTAGTGTTCTATCCCATAAAGCATGTAAGTAAATCATCAAATCATAGCAATGTTATCCAATATCCTGAAATCATATAAGTTCTAAGTCTCAAAATGCATCAAAATAAAGTATCCATAGTAGTCTAAAATATAAAATCCACTGAATGTCAAACTGAGTCGAGGTGAGGCCTCACATCCTCCCCCTCTAGGCATGAACTTCCTCCTGGAGTTCATCAAAGAGGTGAGGGTACTCTGATCTCATACGTGCTGCGTCCTCCCATGAAGCCGTAACCTCATCATAACAGTCCCACTGGACCCTAACCTGGTCTAGCTCTCGACCTCGAAGGGCCAATGTCCGGCGTGCCAAAATGCGAATGGGCTCCAAAGCTAGCTGCCCGTCCGACTCCACCTGCAAGGCATCCCAATCTAAAATGTGAGACTCATCATAGATATATTTTCTCAAAACTGAAACATGAAACACATCGTGGATGCGTGACAGGCTAGGTGGCAAGGCTAAACGGTAGGCAACTGGGCCTATCCTCTCCAGAATCTCAAAAGGTCCTACAAAGCGAGGTGCGAGCTTAGAACCCTTTCCGTAACGGATCGGACTCTTATGCGGTCGCACTCTCAAGAAAACTCTGTCTCCAACCAAGTAACTACGATCGATCCTCTTTGCATCGGCATACTTCTTCTATCTATCCTGAGCCTCTCTGAGACGCTGCCTAATCAAATCCACCTGCTATTCCATATCTCGAACTAACTCAGGACCAATAGCAACTCTATCCTCTATGCGATCCCAGCTCAAGGGCGTCCTGCAAGGTCTGCCGTATAATGCCTGGTAGGGTGGCATCCCCAAAGAAGTGTGATGCCCATTGTTATAGGCAAACTCCACTAAGGGAAGATACTCCTCCCACCGGGTCTGATGATCCATGACGTACATACGAAGCATATCCTCTAACACCTGATTGACTCTCTCTGTCTGACCATCTGTCTCCGGGTGATAAGCTGTACTGAAATTGAGCTTTGTGCCCATAGCTGCCTGTAATGACTTCCAAAAGGTAGAAGTGAAAAGAGAGTCCCTATCAGAAATAATCTTGTGGGGTACGCCATGTAGTCTAACAATGTCTCACAAGAACACCTGTGCTACTGCAGGAGCTGTGAATGTAGTACGAACTGGTGAAAAGTGAGCTACCTTGGTCAGCTTGTCAACTGTCACCAAGATAGCATCATGGCGACGAGAAGACATAGGGAGACCAATGATGAAATCCATGGATATAGTATCCCACTTCCACTCTGGTATAGCATGAGACTGAAGCAACCCACCTGGATGGCGGTGCTCCGCCTTTACCCTCTGACACTCGAGACACCGAGCTACTATCTCAGCAATGAGCTGCCGCATTCCCGGCCAATGATACAACTGCCTCAAGTTTGCATGCAACTTCTTAACCCCGGGATGCGCTGCATAAGGAGCTCTATGAGCTTCCGAGACAATGAACTCTCGCAACCCTCCGGAGGAAGGTACATAAATGCACCCTCTATGGCGTAATAGTCCATCGGACTCCAAAGAATAATCCACATATTTCCCTTCTAGAGTAACCTGAGAACGTAACACCTGACAAACCTCTGCATACCATCCATCCTCTGACAAGTGCCGAAGTATACGGTCCCTCAAGTCTGTGCCCATGGATATGGTGCAAACCTCATGACGTCTCCTACTCAAGGCATCTGCAACTACATTTTCCTTTCCCTTGATGTAGTGAACGTCAAAATCATATTCGCACAAAAACTCCATCCATCTCCTCTGACGTGCATTAAGGTTCGGCTGAGTGAAGATGTATTGAAGACTCTGATGATCTGAATGCAACTCAAAGTGATGTCCTAAAAGGAAGTGTCTCCACCTCACAAGTGCATGCACTACTGCCGCGAGCTCAAGGTCGTGAGTGGGATAATTAAGTTCATGAGTCTTAAGTTTCCTAGACTCAAAAGCTATGGCCCTACCACCTTGCATAAGAACTGCCCCTAAACCCTCTAAGGAAGCATCGGTACAAACCATGAAATCAGCTGAAGGGTCTGGTACAACAAGGATAGGAGCGCTAGTAAGTGCCTTCTTGAGTTCCTGAAAGGCCTTCTCGCACTTCTCTGTCCACTCAAATTTCTTCCCTTTACGCTGAAGAGAGGTAATAGGGTGTGCGACTTTGGAGAAACCTTCGACAAAACGTCGGTAATATCCTGCTAAACCCATGAAACTCCTGACCTCTGTCACACTGGTAGGCGCTGGCCAATCCGTAATAGCCCTAATCTTTGATGGGTCAACTGAGATCCCATCACCAGAAATAACGTGTCCAAGGTACTTGACCTCAGATCGAAAGAAAACACACTTCGATAGGCTGCCAAACAACTGGTTATCTCGCAAACACTGCAAAACCTGTTTCAGGTGCTCCTCATGCTCCTTCTCATTCCGAGAATATATCAATATATCATCGAGGAACACGATAACAAAACGGTCCAGAAAGGTACGGAACACCCCATTCATGAGACTCATAAAAACTGCTGGGGCATTCGTAAGTCCAAAGGGGACTACGGTAAACTCATAGTGACCATATCTAGTGCGAAAAGCGGTCTTGTGGATATCACTTTCCACTATTCTCAACTGATGGTATCCTGACTTCAGATCTATTTTGGAAAAAACTTTGGCACCCTGAAGCTGGTCAAATAAATCATCAATTCTAGGCAAAGGATATCGGTTCTTGATGGTTACTTTATTTAGCTGTCGATAATCTATACACAATCGGAGAGATCCATCCTTCTTCTTAACGAAGATAACTGGTGCACCCCACGGGGATACGCTAGGACGGATATGACCCTTCTCAAGAAGTTCCTCAAGCTGAATTTTAAGTTCATTAAGCTCATTTGTGGTCATTCTATAAGGTGCTCTGGAAACTGGCTCGGCTCCTGGTACTAGGTCTATATGAAAATCAATCTCTCTACGGGGAGGCATTCCCGGTAACTCTGAAGGAAATACATCTGAATATCCCTGAAGGATAGGATGGTCATCGAGCGATGTTTCTTTTTCCTCCTCTTCTCCTCTGTCACTGATAGTGATAGCAAAAAGCTGACATCCCTTCCGCATGCTCCGCTTGAGCTGCATTGCGGAGATCATACGAAGAGACACGGGCCTCTGAATTCCGGTGATAACTATGGGCAAACCATGATCATCCTCACACTCGATCTTTTTCAGGCGGCAATCCATCTTGGCTCTATGGGCATAAAGCCAATCCATGCCAAGTACGATACCATAAGATCCAAGTGGAGTCACTCTAAGGTCTACTACAGTGGTGGTTTTGCCAATCTGCAACTGACATGCCCTAACTTCTGATTCCACTGACACTCTAGCCCCTGAAGCTAATTCCACTTCCCAACTGACACCCTGCCTAGTTGCCACTAGCCCGCAACGCTCCACAAACAATGGAGATATAAAGGAGTCAGTAGCTCCTGAATCAAACAAAATAGATACATTGTTACCTCTGATTATACCTGAAGATTCGATAACCGTGGCCTGATGGTTGGCCTGGCGGTTGTCAACCGCTGCGAATACTCTATGGGACCTGCCCATATCACCAACTGTCGGCTCTGAAGCGGCCATCCGCTGACTCCCTGCTACCTGTCCCTGAGGGCAATCCCTCGCCAAGTGCCCCATGGCTCCACAAGTAAAGCAAGCACCCCGTGCCTGGAACTGGGCACCCTGAGGCCTAGAAAAACCCTGACCTCCAGTCCTACTGGATCTGCTGTACCCACCCCTGGAGGACTGCTGAGTCCCCGCCGGCTGTGTGTACTGCCCCTGTGCTCTCTGATCACGTTTCTGTCCCTGAGTCTGCCACTGCTTGGGCTTGGAGCCCTGCGGATACTGTGGAGGCTTCTGCCTCTGGTTCTGTGGTGTCTGTTGTGGAGGAGGGGGTTTGGAGAACCCCTGAGAATTTCGGTTGTTCCCCTTCCAATGTGGTTTCTGGAATCCATAAGTCTGAGGTACGGGATTTCGGTTCTGATACCGATCCCTATTGTCCTGTGGTCTAACCGATCCACAACACCAGAATTTTTACATGGAAACCCGGAAAGGGAAAAACCATGGTGGGGCTGGAACCCACAATATTCATATACTATGGCCAAGAGTACATAAATATTACATAGATGGGGAATGCACTTGCCTTCAGGCTCACTGCTCAATTACAATGACTCGGAAGGCTACAACCTTCAAGGAAGTCTCACTGACTTACAATATTGATTACAATGAGGAAATACAATGAAATGAACTCTGAAGTAGCATCTGACAATGCATGAATGAGTTCCGATTAAGCACTAAGTCTCTGACTGTACTCGCTCTGCAAATACTCTGTTTTTGTCTCAGTTAGCTACTAGATCATCTATGAACCAAATGCACATGTGAAATAGTGCCCAATCGCACCAAAACTAATCGCCACAATTGTATTACCCCCAAAACCAATCGCCAAATCAATCTTATATATCCGGTCTTATAAAAAATGATCTCCAAGTTGGCTTCAAGAAGTGTAATGTGTATCTTCAAGTTGGCTTCAATCTCTAGCAAAACATAGCACCGGACCAAAAGAATATGATCACATGCTTCCTAAGGATCTTCCCATTCTCTGACAACATGAAATCAACCACCCAAATCACCGCAATCATTGGAAATCTTATCGAACCAAAACATCACCGAGATAGCCTTATTTTACTGGTTAACTACCTACTGGTTAACTCCTACTTCTAGATAAGGGGAATCACGACTACCAGATCGAATCTCTAAGAAGAGTTGCCATCAATGAAAACCCTAAACCATAAATCAAGCATCAGAAGTCATCAGATGAGTGTCAATTGCCAATAGCTCAAGGATCAAGACCCCAAATCAAAGTGTTCATATTTGTAGCCACCACACCAATCTCTTATTTGTCCTACTAAAAGAGCATACGCATAAGAAAACAAAAAAACCTAAATGTTTTGAAATGCAAATTAGTAAATATACACAAAAGTGCGAAAAAATGTGAATAGACCTCTTTTCAAAATTTATTTTAAATATGCAAATGTCTTCCAGTTTGTTTGAAAAATTGTATATTAAGAGTTCCCTCCTTCATATACATGAATAAATGTAGATAATTTTTTTATTTACTAGTAATACCATACTAAAAAACAAGCCAAAATCTCAAAAAAATCATTTCTCAGCACTCAGTGCTTTGACCCCTTTGTAGCATCTTTTTCAAATTTTCATCATTTTGCCATATTTTTCTTCTACAATTGGGTGTTAGATTTATCCCCTCCATAATATTGCAACTAATTTCCAAGACACAAAAATTGGAATGTAACTCCCAAATGCATTGATTGTTCCACTCCTCTAGTGACTAGCAATTCCGAAATTGCCTCCACTCCCCAATTTGACATCCATAATGAATTTACAATAGTATATAGGCATTGAAAAATACCAAGGAACCTATTTTAGATGTACTAATGACAACCCAATACTTGGGCATTGCATATTAGTCTTTTTGGGATTTTTTTTTGATTAGGTTCTCAATTTACAAAAGTCTACAAATTTAAAATCATTTCTTCCTAGATCTTAGTCCCCTTCAAGAAATTAACATTGAAAGCATAAAATGCCCATTTTATCAATAATTTGACAAAATTCCAATTGCACCTGCAATTTTATTGAAAACCAAAAATAAAACAAAGATCAGAAATGATTTTTTTTGTGTGATGGAAGATTGCTAGTGAATATGGATGTTCCCACATCACATTTATAACATAATTTATTTTTTATATTCAATTGTTCAAAATTATATTCAGTATCAACATTTAATAAATGATACCTTTAAACTACTTTATAATTACACTTTTTGTTTTTTTTAACGAATTAATATATTATTAGCATTTTAATTTGTTGTTTAAAAAAATAAATAGTCAAAATAAAACCTATACTGTTGGACCAAAGTCTTATTTAGCCTTGTTAAGACCTTGCTAATGTTATCCTATGACACAATGTGAATATTTTTAACAACTATTATGAATCTTAAGAATCATTATGCATGGTTACGAGAATCTAACATTATGATACCAATAGTAATTAGAATGTTTATGATGAACAATGACTACTATGGTTTTAGATATTTTATTCCTCAAGTCCAAAATTGCATGAAGTAGTATGTGGAAAAGATACCAAATTAGAAGCATGGAAGATATGTATAAATATTAGAAGCATGAAAAGTTATGAAAGGCTATCGTCAAAAAATAAGATACCAGTCTTACAAAAGTAACATTTTACAAGGACAATGATAGTCAAGGGTGAGATATAAAGAGTGAGTAGAGATGGAGATAAATAGAACAATCTTTTTTAAAGTTTTTGGGAGTACAATTGATATTTTCATGGTTTGAAGCCTACGCAATATATTATATTGTCGTACAAATTCATTTGTCAAGGGGCAGCCCATAGAGTTAATGGTAACAAAGATAAAGTTTCTATTGCATGTGATAGTGTAGAAACTTAAGCATAATGCAATAATCAAATGAAGGGATACCAAATGAAAAGAAGGCTACCCAATAGGAGCCAAAGGATATTTTAGGGAAGTCAAGGTGGTGAAAGTCATCATGTCCTAATGATAGAGACCTAAACACAATGAACAATGACTTTGTAAGTGGAGAGTATACAAGATAATAATATTGGGATACAACAAAAAAAAAATCAACAAAATGCATGACAACCACCAAGAGTGACAAATTACATAAAGAACGAGTAGATTATGTGTTAAACACACCCCAAGACTGAGAGGGGGGGGTGAACCAGTCTTGTACTTAACACTTTATAGTTCAATTCAAATTCAAATTTAAACTTTAATCTTCTCAACAACACAAAAACATAAGCAAAGAAGACACATAAACAAGAGAACACTAGATTTACCTAGAAAACCCAAGAAGGGAAAAACCACAGTAAGAGTTGACTCACAATATATAAATAGTTGAAGGGATCATTGCCCAAAGAAGCTCCCTACTACAGAATGACTTACAGACTGAGGATCACTTCCCCAGGGCAAGATACAAGGGACTTGCTAAGGAGATTGATTTCTTTTGAGAAAGATACACAGATTTATGATTTACAATGAATATGCCTTTAGCATCACAACATCCAACAATTTGCTTGAAATGTAGCTACTCTTGACTCATTGCCTCAAGCACCCCATTAGAGAATTCAACTCCAATACTTCCACCTTACACACTTTCTATTTCACATATGCGTCTTTCACATTCCACTCCCCACCACTCACTTTAAAATTGACTTGATCTTCTTTATAACCATCTTAAGACATCATTTAGCCCAACTAGAATAGGGGACAAGAAGTGATCCCACATGGTTGGCCACAAGACACAATTGTGGTGAAATCATTCCTATCCAAGAGGTAGAGAGGACCTATAATCATATTAATACATCATTTAAAGCATTCCCAAACATCACACATGATAACACATATCCTCCAAGGTTAGAAAAAGAGTAATGTGTAGTCAAAATATGTAGCACATAGCCAGTTAGCCCAAAAACACTTTCTCAAATGAATTCCCACAATGTGGATCCTCACAAGCCATAGTAGGACCCAAAATCAACACATATTCCAATGCTATTAGAGACCCCTAAATATGCACCACAAGAAATAAAACAATCCCTATTGGCGATATAACTGCCAAATACCCTAAAAACCAACACTAAACCAAACGTCACACCAAAAAGACTAACCAACATCACACAGATAACATAGAGGCATTCCATGAACCCTCAACAACATCCTCATACTTATTCGACATTGTTAAGACAAAAATAAGCTGACAAAACCAAACTGATACAAAATTCTACATTACTAGAGTGACATGCACCATAGTCATTCAACATACATACTTCCAGAAAAAAATTCATCACCTGAAATCATAATTAAGACATTGCACAAACATTATAAGCATACCCTCCAAGCCGTAGGAACAAATATTCCATACAAAGCATTCTCTAGACCATTCCTAATTAATCATCATACTGCTAACATACTATCATAACCAAGACATCAACTGCAACATTAGGGACCTAAAAATATGGGAGTGCAACACCCACAAAATATAGACATTATATCCAAAACCACAAGATCATATCTGCAAGAGTAGAGGAATGTGAAGCATTCTTCCAGACTTTTTTCAACACACCTTTTCTATAATTTCACTCTTAAGGGTATGTGCACCAAGATGTCTTACCAAAATGAGGTCTTAAGATGCCACAGTTTTTTTTTCTCTGAAATCAGCATAGTCTGAACTTCGACGACAAATTGAACATAGTTACACTCCAAATTTGAAGATGAAACAAGAACAAGAGTCAAAGTAATCTAAGTTTAATTTATAAACTACTAATTTGTTTTGAAAATGGTGGAGATTAAGGGTTTCAAAAAGGGGGGCCACAAAAAGTAGTCTAGTTTATATGCAAAAAACATAACATAGCATTTGTTGTGGCCCCCTAAAATAATAACTTTTTTTTAAAGAATTTTTAAAATTGTTTCAATGAGAAATTAGCTAACACCTTGTAGTTTATACCACATTTTTCAGCTATTTTTTTAATGATTATATGATTTTTTACTAATTTTCAAAGTGGACACATCCTGAGAAATAGAAATTTGAGTGTGCCCCCCCCTTAAAATCATTGAAAACTAATTAAAAATCATTTTTTTAAGGTGTGTAGAATGGAGTATAGTTTCTAAAAATGTAAGTTATTTCAAAATATGATGAATATGTAAAATACTATACCCAAAATAGTACATGTTAGTTTTTGACCAAAAAAAGACACCAACAAAAGAAATTAAAGATGAAAGCCTTAACAAAATAAAAATGTGAAACAAATTACATGGTTGGATAGATAAGATAGAGCTTAAAAATATTATGATATTTTTTTTATTCGCATTGAAACATGTGCAAACCTGATGGAGAAAACAACCAAAAACATGTCAAAAATTTCAATCTTCTGATAAAAAACACATCTCAGGTCTGCAATGGTCGTCCAATCCTTTGGGTTGGATGTCCAAGTACAATCCAACCCAAAGGGTTGGTTTTTCCCAATGCAAACTATTTGGTGAGTGCCAAATTTGGCACTTGCTAAATGTTCTACATTGTTAAATTGTAGGTTTTGTGAATGGGCAAATCTTCTAGTTTGGACACAAGTTATACCTACCCCCAAAGAACAATATATACATGAAATATAACATTTGTCTAAGAAAGAAAAAATACATATTGAAATGTAACTTATACTTAAATGTTATATTTCATGTATATATTCTTCTTCAAGGGTGGGTATAACTTGTGTCCAAACTAGAACATTTTCCCATTCACAAAACCTACAAATTAACAATGCAAAACATTTGGTGAGCACTGAATTTGGCACTCGCCAAATGAAAAAAATTCACTTTTCACATTTGGTGAGCGCCAAATTTGAAAAGTCAAATTTTTGCATTTGGTGAGCATCAAATAAGGCGAGCGCCATATTTGGCACTCGCCAAATGGTTTTTCATGTATATATTGGTAGGATGTTTGATAGTGGTTTCAACTTTATAGGAGTTATAACGTAGACTCTAGTTTTTTGAAGATCATATGAAATTTCAAACAGTCAAATTACAATAATCAACATGTCAAATTTTAGTAAT
>NC_081411.1:277531831-277541831 GCF_030272615.1 Cryptomeria japonica | reverse complement strand
TCTCTCCCTTATCAGAATTTATAGTCTAAAAAATAATTGTTTGGGGAATCAAATGAGATTATCAGACCTTAAGATTTTATAAGATGATAGATAATGTAGTTATCTACAAACATTGTATTTTCCAGAAATTTTGGTTTGGAGTTTTGATTGGTCAAATAATTCAATCTTTAAAGACTGTCTTGAAGACAGCAATGTTGTGGTTTTCTTTATAAGTTGCCTTTGTTCAAAGATATTATTGAATGAATGTTGAAAGGATCATAAAGGATCCTATTGATCATTTGGTTTGTATGATGCTCTGCATCACTCTATTCCTATCCTCTTGTCTCTTTGTCCTAAACTCTCTCCCTCTCTCTCTCTGTCTCCGTCTCTATCTCTCTCTATCTCTATCTCTGTCTCTCTCCATCTCTTAATCCTATTCTCACCCTCTCTCCGTTCTCTTTCCTTCCCTATCTCTCTCTGTCTCTTCCTATCCCCTTCTCTTTGTCTCTAACTCTCCCTCCCTCCCCCCTCTCCTTATCATACTCTCTCTCTCTCTCTTTCTCAATCCTATTATCACCCTCTCTCCTTTCTCTTTCCTTCCCTATCTCTCTCCCTCTCTTCCTATCCCCTTCTCTCTTCATCTCTAACTGTCTCTCCCTCCTCTCGTAATCCTATTCTATCCCTATCTTCCTACACGCTACTCTCTCTCTCTAACTCTCTACCCCTCGCCCTCTCCCTCTCCTCTTCTCTCTCTCTCTCCATCTCTCTCTCTCTAACTCTCTACCCCTCCCCCCCCCTCTCTCTCTCTCTCTCTCTCTCTCTCTCTCTCTCTCTCTTAATCCTATTATCACCCTCTCTCCCTTTTCTTTCTTTCCCTATCTCTCTCCCTCTCTTCCTATCCCCTTATCTCTTTGTCTCTAACTCTATCCCCTCCCACCCCTCTCTCTCTCTCTCTCCCTTATCAGAATTTATAGTCTAAAAAATAATTGTTTGGGGAATCAAATGAGATTATCAGACCTTAAGATTTTATAAGATGATAGATAATGTAGTTATCTACAAACATTGTATTTTCCAGAAATTTTGGTTTGGAGTTTTGATTGGTCAAATAATTCAATCTTTAAAGACTGTCTTGAAGACAGCAATGTTGTGGTTTTCTTTATAAGTTGCCTTTGTTCAAAGATATTATTGAATGAATGTTGAAAGGATCATAAAGGATCCTATTGATCATTTGGTTTGTATGATGCTCTGCATCACTCTATTCCTATCCTCTTGTCTCTTTGTCCTAAAACTCTCTCCCTCTCTCTCTCTGTCTCCGTCTCTATCTCTCTCTATCTCTATCTCTGTCTCTCTCCATCTCTTAATCCTATTCTCACCCTCTCTCCGTTCTCTTTCCTTCCCTATCTCTCTCTGTCTCTTCCTATCCCCTTCTCTTTGTCTCTAACTCTCCCTCCCTCCCCCTCTCCTTATCATACTCTCTCTCTCTCTCTTTCTCAATCCTATTATCACCCTCTCTCCTTTCTCTTTCCTTCCCTATCTCTCTCCCTCTCTTCCTATCCCCTTCTCTCTTCATCTCTAACTGTCTCTCCCTCCTCTCGTAATCCTATTCTATCCCTATCTTCCTACACGCTACTCTCTCTCTCTAACTCTCTACCCCTCGCCCTCTCCCTCTCCTCTTCTCTCTCTCTCTCCATCTCTCTCTCTCTAACTCTCTACCCCTCCCCCCCCTCTCTCTCTCTCTCTCTCTCCTCTCTCTCTCTCTCTCTTAATCCTATTATCACCCTCTCTCCCTTTTCTTTCTTTCCCTATCTCTCTCCCTCTCTTCCTATCCCCTTATCTCTTTGTCTCTAACTCTATCCCCTCCCACCCCTCTCTCTCTCTCTCTCCCTTATCAGAATTTATAGTCTAAAAAATAATTGTTTGGGGAATCAAATGAGATTATCAGACCTTAAGATTTTATAAGATGATAGATAATGTAGTTATCTACAAACATTGTATTTTCCAGAAATTTTGGTTTGGAGTTTTGATTGGTCAAATAATTCAATCTTTAAAGACTGTCTTGAAGACAGCAATGTTGTGGTTTTCTTTATAAGTTGCCTTTGTTCAAAGATATTATTGAATGAATGTTGAAAGGATCATAAAGGATCCTATTGATCATTTGGTTTGTATGATGCTCTGCATCACTCTATTCCTATCCTCTTGTCTCTTTGTCCTAAACTCTCTCCCTCTCTCTCTCTGTCTCCGTCTCTATCTCTCTCTATCTCTATCTCTGTCTCTCTCCATCTCTTAATCCTATTCTCACCCTCTCTCCGTTCTCTTTCCTTCCCTATCTCTCTCTGTCTCTTCCTATCCCCTTCTCTTTGTCTCTAACTCTCCCTCCCTCCCCCTCTCCTTATCATACTCTCTCTCTCTCTCTTTCTCAATCCTATTATCACCCTCTCTCCTTTCTCTTTCCTTCCCTATCTCTCTCCCTCTCTTCCTATCCCCTTCTCTCTTCATCTCCTAACTGTCTCTCCCTCCTCTCGTAATCCTATTCTATCCCTATCTTCCTACACGCTACTCTCTCTCTCTAACTCTCTACCCCTCGCCCTCTCCCTCTCCTCTTCTCTCTCTCTCTCCATCTCTCTCTCTCTAACTCTCTACCCCTCCCCCCCCTCTCTCTCTCTCTCTCTCTCTCTCTCTCTCTCTTAATCCTATTATCACCCTCTCTCCCTTTTCTTTCTTTCCCTATCTCTCTCCCTCTCTTCCTATCCCCTTATCTCTTTGTCTCTAACTCTATCCCCTCCCACCCCTCTCTCTCTCTCTCTCCCTTATCAGAATTTATAGTCTAAAAAATAATTGTTTGGGGAATCAAATGAGATTATCAGACCTTAAGATTTTATAAGATGATAGATAATGTAGTTATCTACAAACATTGTATTTTCCAGAAATTTTGGTTTGGAGTTTTGATTGGTCAAATAATTCAATCTTTAAAGACTGTCTTGAAGACAGCAATGTTGTGGTTTTCTTTATAAGTTGCCTTTGTTCAAAGATATTATTGAATGAATGTTGAAAGGATCATAAAGGATCCTATTGATCATTTGGTTTGTATGATGCTCTGCATCACTCTATTCCTATCCTCTTGTCTCTTTGTCCTAAACTCTCTCCCTCTCTCTCTCTGTCTCCGTCTCTATCTCTCTCTATCTCTATCTCTGTCTCTCTCCATCTCTTAATCCTATTCTCACCCTCTCTCCGTTCTCTTTCCTTCCCTATCTCTCTCTGTCTCTTCCTATCCCCTTCTCTTTGTCTCTAACTCTCCCTCCCTCCCCCTCTCCTTATCATACTCTCTCTCTCTCTCTTTCTCAATCCTATTATCACCCTCTCTCCTTTCTCTTTCCTTCCCTATCTCTCTCCCTCTCTTCCTATCCCCTTCTCTCTTCATCTCTAACTGTCTCTCCCTCCTCTCGTAATCCTATTCTATCCCTATCTTCCTACACGCTACTCTCTCTCTCTAACTCTCTACCCCTCGCCCTCTCCCTCTCCTCTTCTCTCTCTCTCTCCATCTCTCTCTCTCTAACTCTCTACCCCTCCCCCCCCTCTCTCTCTCTCTCTCTCTCTCTCTCTCTCTCTCTCTCTCTTAATCCTATTATCACCCTCTCTCCCTTTTCTTTCTTTCCCTATCTCTCTCCCTCTCTTCCTATCCCCTTATCTCTTTGTCTCTAACTCTATCCCCTCCCACCCCTCTCTCTCTCTCTCTCCCTTATCAGAATTTATAGTCTAAAAAATAATTGTTTGGGGAATCAAATGAGATTATCAGACCTTAAGATTTTATAAGATGATAGATAATGTAGTTATCTACAAACATTGTATTTTCCAGAAATTTTGGTTTGGAGTTTTGATTGGTCAAATAATTCAATCTTTAAAGACTGTCTTGAAGACAGCAATGTTGTGGTTTTCTTTATAAGTTGCCTTTGTTCAAAGATATTATTGAATGAATGTTGAAAGGATCATAAAGGATCCTATTGATCATTTGGTTTGTATGATGCTCTGCATCACTCTATTCCTATCCTCTTGTCTCTTTGTCCTAAACTCTCTCCCTCTCTCTCTCTGTCTCCGTCTCTATCTCTCTCTATCTCTATCTCTGTCTCTCTCCATCTCTTAATCCTATTCTCACCCTCTCTCCGTTCTCTTTCCTTCCCTATCTCTCTCTGTCTCTTCCTATCCCCTTCTCTTTGTCTCTAACTCTCCCTCCCTCCCCCTCTCCTTATCATACTCTCTCTCTCTCTCTTTCTCAATCCTATTATCACCCTCTCTCCTTTCTCTTTCCTTCCCTATCTCTCTCCCTCTCTTCCTATCCCCTTCTCTCTTCATCTCTAACTGTCTCTCCCTCCTCTCGTAATCCTATTCTATCCCTATCTTCCTACACGCTACTCTCTCTCTCTAACTCTCTACCCCTCGCCCTCTCCCTCTCCTCTTCTCTCTCTCTCTCCATCTCTCTCTCTCTAACTCTCTACCCCCTCCCCCCCCTCTCTCTCTCTCTCTCTCTCTCTCTCTCTCTTAATCCTATTATCACCCTCTCTCCCTTTTCTTTCTTTCCCTATCTCTCTCCCTCTCTTCCTATCCCCTTATCTCTTTGTCTCTAACTCTATCCCCTCCCACCCCTCTCTCTCTCTCTCTCCCTTATCAGAATTTATAGTCTAAAAAATAATTGTTTGGGGAATCAAATGAGATTATCAGACCTTAAGATTTTATAAGATGATAGATAATGTAGTTATCTACAAACATTGTATTTTCCAGAAATTTTGGTTTGGAGTTTTGATTGGTCAAATAATTCAATCTTTAAAGACTGTCTTGAAGACAGCAATGTTGTGGTTTTCTTTATAAGTTGCCTTTGTTCAAAGATATTATTGAATGAATGTTGAAAGGATCATAAAGGATCCTATTGATCATTTGGTTTGTATGATGCTCTGCATCACTCTATTCCTATCCTCTTGTCTCTTTGTCCTAAACTCTCTCCCTCTCTCTCTCTGTCTCCGTCTCTATCTCTCTCTATCTCTATCTCTGTCTCTCTCCATCTCTTAATCCTATTCTCACCCTCTCTCCGTTCTCTTTCCTTCCCTATCTCTCTCTATCTCTATCTCTGTATAATTATTTATGATTGGTAAAAATAAATAGTTTACATATTCAAAAACTAGATTCATATATTCTTCAGATGGAATTGGTTTGGTATCATTTGAAATTTTTTTGAGAAAGATATATGATGCCCTAGGCAAGGGTTGGAGTTTTAAATCTGGATTATGACAGAGACATGGATCAGAATTTATAGTCTAAAAAATAATTGTTTGGGGAATCAAATGAGATTATCAGACCTTAAGATTTTATAAGATGATAGATAATGTAGTTATCTACAAACATTGTATTTTCCAGAAATTTTGGTTTGGAGTTTTGATTGGTCAAATAATTCAATCTTTAAAGACTGTCTTGAAGACAGCAATGTTGTGGTTTTCTTTATAAGTTTCCTTTGTTCAAAGATATTATTGAATGAATGTTGAAAGGATCATAAAGGATCCTATTGATCATTTGGTTTGTATGATGCTCTGCATCACTCTATTCCTATCCTCTTGTCTCTTTGTCCTAAACTCTCTCCCTCTCTCTCTCTGTCTCCGTCTCTATCTCTCTCTATCTCTATCTCTGTCTCTCTCCATCTCTTAATCCTATTCTCACCCTCTCTCCGTTCTCTTTCCTTCCCTATCTCTCTCTGTCTCTTCCTATCCCCTTCTCTTTGTCTCTAACTCTCCCTCCCTCCCCCTCTCCTTATCATACTCTCTCTCTCTCTCTTTCTCAATCCTATTATCACCCTCTCTCCTTTCTCTTTCCTTCCCTATCTCTCTCCCTCTCTTCCTATCCCCTTCTCTCTTCATCTCTAACTGTCTCTCCCTCCTCTCGTAATCCTATTCTATCCCTATCTTCCTACACGCTACTCTCTCTCTCTAACTCTCTACCCCTCGCCCTCTCCCTCTCCTCTTCTCTCTCTCTCTCCATCTCTCTCTCTCTAACTCTCTACCCCTCCCCCCCCTCTCTCTCTCTCTCTCTCTCTCTCTCTCTCTCTCTTAATCCTATTATCACCCTCTCTCCCTTTTCTTTCTTTCCCTATCTCTCTCCCTCTCTTCCTATCCCCTTATCTCTTTGTCTCTAACTCTATCCCCTCCCACCCCTCTCTCTCTCTCTCTCCCTTATCAGAATTTATAGTCTAAAAAATAATTGTTTGGGGAATCAAATGAGATTATCAGACCTTAAGATTTTATAAGATGATAGATAATGTAGTTATCTACAAACATTGTATTTTCCAGAAATTTTGGTTTGGAGTTTTGATTGGTCAAATAATTCAATCTTTAAAGACTGTCTTGAAGACAGCAATGTTGTGGTTTTCTTTATAAGTTGCCTTTGTTCAAAGATATTATTGAATGAATGTTGAAAGGATCATAAAGGATCCTATTGATCATTTGGTTTGTATGATGCTCTGCATCAAATTGGTATCAGAGCTTGAAGATCTTGAGTGTGTGGGTAGAGCGCCGAGGGAGGCAATCCACACCAGGACCTTGGAGATTTGGTATTTGTTTTGTTGATGAGTTTTGGTTGCAGGTGCTCATCCATCTTGGTGCATATGAAGGTTGGGTTGTGTAAAGGGCCAAGAGAAGGTCCAGGGCCAAGGAGTGGTCCAGTTGATTGCCAAGAGACTAGGGAGAGAGGCATAGAGAAGGACTCCTAGGTGAGGCATTTGGGAGAGTTGTTTGTGGTGAGTTTGAAGCGGCAATTGAAAAGGTGGATCTTTGACTGATAAGGCACCATGGAGTTGCAGCCATTAATACTCCACTGATAGGAGTATTTGAGAAGATAATTTTGAGGATAGTCCTATGTCCTAAAGGGAGAACATGATGGTGATAAAGGCATGAAGAGGAAAAGGCAAATGAAGGTAAAGATGAAGATTTTTGTCACAATTTTTTTTGCAGGTTATGGCACACCTTTCCAAGAGACTTGGAAAATTTTCAAGGTTGGCAGTATGGTGTAGAGGCACCTAAAGTACAAGAGATAAATGAGTTTAAGAGTCCTTATATCATGTATTAAAATATATTTGATTCATTTGTGATGTATTTGAGTCTAAATGTAAGGCTATGTGAAGCCATTTATATGACATTGTTAATATTGTTATGTTAAGGTCCTAGTTTGATCAAGAAGACAAAAATATGAAAGAATGTCTAATAAAGGCTAAAAATCATGTAAAAGGTCTTAAATAGGTTATTTGGACATGTCTAGGGTGATTTTACAAAGTGTGGAGTCATTTTTATTAAGTGTCATAAAAGTTGTCAAAATGCATAAAAATTGTAAAGCATGAAACAATGCAAAAAGGCATTAAAAGTTGTCAGAAGGAAGATGAAAGGTCATAAGGGTGGTTAAGTGGTTTCTAACTACCTAAATATGTATAAATATGATGTATTGGTCGAACCAAATCATATGGGAGAGAATAGAGAAAGAGGAGAACATTTTGGAGCAATTGAGTGAATTTGAATCTCTTATTTTGATTGGTTTTTTTTGTTAAGTTGTTGTTTCCAAGCCTTGTATGGCCATGTACGGCCTAGAAACCCTGTAATATAGTAATGGTTAGATAGTATATTGAATCCTCTTTCCTATACTTTTTGTTTGATCAATTTTTATTAACTATGGAGGAAGTTATGAGATTTTTCGTGAAAGTTAGTATTTGCAGATTCAGGATTTCTGAGAACAGTCATAGTGAAATGCGTGGTAAGAACGCATATGGAAGATTAAAGAACTATAATTATATTCATTGGAAAGATATTTGAGTAATATTTCATTTCCTTTTGGTTTGGTTCAATTTCATGATGATTTGTGGAATCTATGACATTTTTAATGAAGACTGGTTTTAAACCCTCTTCAATGTAGTTGCAGGAAAAGAGTTGTGATGGTATAATTATTTATGATTGGTAAAAATAAATAGTTTACATATTCAAAAACTAGATTCATATATTCTTCAGATGGAATTGGTTTGGTATCATTTTAAATTGTTTTGAGAAAGATATATGATGCCCTAGGCAGGGGTTGGAGTTTTAAATCTGGATTATGACAGAGACATGGATCAGAATTTATAGTCTAAAAAATAATTGTTTGGGGAATCAAATGAGATTATCAGACCTTAAGATTTTATAAGATGATAGATAATGTAGTTATCTACAAACATTGTATTTTCCAGAAATTTTGGTTTGGAGTTTTGATTGGTCAAATAATTCAATCTTTAAAGACTGTCTTGAAGACAGCAATGTTGTGGTTTTCTTTATAAGTTGCCTTTGTTCAAAGATATTATTGAATGAATGTTGAAAGGATCATAAAGGATCCTATTGATCATTTGGTTTGTATGATGCTCTGCATCACTCTATTCCTATCCTCTTGTCTCTTTGTCCTAAACTCTCTCCCTCTCTCTCTCTGTCTCCGTCTCTATCTCTCTCTATCTCTATCTCTGTCTCTCTCCATCTCTTAATCCTATTCTCACCCTCTCTCCGTTCTCTTTCCTTCCCTATCTCTCTCTGTCTCTTCCTATCCCCTTCTCTTTGTCTCTAACTCTCCCTCCCTCCCCCTCTCCTTATCATACTCTCTCTCTCTCTCTTTCTCAATCCTATTATCACCCTCTCTCCTTTCTCTTTCCTTCCCTATCTCTCTCCCTCTCTTCCTATCCCCTTCTCTCTTCATCTCTAACTGTCTCTCCCTCCTCTCGTAATCCTATTCTATCCCTATCTTCCTACACGCTACTCTCTCTCTCTAACTCTCTACCCCTCGCCCTCTCCCTCTCCTCTTCTCTCTCTCTCTCCATCTCTCTCTCTCTAACTCTCTACCCCTCCCCCCTCTCTCTCTCTCTCTCTCTCTCTCTCTCTCTCTCTCTCTCTCTCTCTCTCTCTCTCTCTTAATCCTATTATCACCCTCTCTCCCTTTTCTTTCTTTCCCTATCTCTCTCCCTCTCTTCCTATCCCCTTATCTCTTTGTCTCTAACTCTATCCCCTCCCACCCCTCTCTCTCTCTCTCTCCCTTCTCTTTCTTTCCCTTTCTCTCTCCCTCTCTTCCTATCCCCTTCTCTCTCTATCTCTAACTCCCTCTCCCTCCCCATCTCTTTATCCTATTCAATCCCTCTCTCTCTCTCTCTCTACCCCTTCTCTTTATTTCCCTATATCTATCCCTCTCTTCCTATCCAATTATCTCTTTGTCACTAACTATCTCTCCCTCACCCTCTCTTCCTACCCCGTAATCTTTCTCTATCTAACTTTCTTTCCCTACCCCTCTGCCTATCCTATTCTATCCCCCCCCTCTCTCTCCCTCTCCCTCTCTCCCACTCCTTTTCTCAATCACCCTCTCTCCCTCTCTTTCTTTCTCTCTCTCTCTCTCTCTCTCTCTCTCCCTCTCCCTCTCTCTCTCTCTCTCTCTCCTTTTCCCAATCTCCCTCTCTGCCTCTCCTTTCCCCAATCTCCCTCTCTCTCCCTCTATTCTAATTTCTCCTCCTTCTCTCCCCCTCTCTCTCCCTCCCCCTATACTTATCCTATGCTCTCCCTATCCCCCTCTCTCTGTCTCTGTCTCTGTCTCTGTCTCTCTCCTTTTCCCAATGTCCCTCTCTCTCCCTCTCTCTCCCTCTCCCTCCACCACCTCTCTCTCTCTCTCTCTCTCTCTCTCTCTCCCTCTCTCTCTCCCCTATCTCTCGCTCTCTTCCTATCCCCTTCTCTCTATCTCTAACTTTCTTTGTCTGTCTTCCTACTCCCTACTGTCTCTATCTTCCTCTCCCTCTCTTAATCCCATCATCACCCTCTCTCTCTCTCTCTCTCTCTCTCTCTCTCTCTCTCTCCCTCTCAATGTCATATTCTCTCCCCCCCTCTCTCTGTCTCTCTCTCTCTATCTCTCTCTCTCTGTCTCTCTCTCTCTATCTCTCTCTCTCCCAGTCTTCCTTTCCCCCTCTCCTTTTCCTAATCTCCCTATTTCTCCATCTGCATCC
>NC_081411.1:277514331-277524331 GCF_030272615.1 Cryptomeria japonica | reverse complement strand
CCCCTTCTCTCTTTGTCTCTAACTATCTCTCCCTCCTCTCGTAATCCTATTCTATCCCTATCTTCCTACATGCTACTCTCTCCCTCTAACTCTCTACCCCTCACCGTCTCCCTCTCCTCTTCTCTCTCTCTCTCTCTATCTATCTCTCTCTCTCTCTAACTCTCTACCCCTCCCCCACCTCTCTCTCTCTGTGTCTCTCTCTCTCTCTCTTAATCCTATTATCACCCTCTCTCCCTTTTCTTTCTTTCCCTATCTCTCTCCCTCTCTTCCTATCCCCTTATCTCTTTGTCTCTAACTCTCTCCCCTACCCCCCTCTCTCTCTCTCTCCCTTCAAGTATCTTGAAAAGATATGAACGGGATGTATGCCCCCCTACGTTAAAGTGATCGCACACGCCTCACCGGGGGTGATTGTTTTAACGTAGTGATACATATAAGAAATGAGAAAGGAGCACGTTATAGCAAGGATTTAGCCCCCAAGTGTGAGATAAGCCCAAGGATAATAGACACAAAACACAAAGCATGAGGTGACTTCGCTTTCCTCGGGGTCAGTATGCTGTATGATAATTCATGTATATATATCATATGTATGTATGCATAATTGTTCTTCATTCCCCAATCAAGGAAGGTCACCTAGAAGAAGGGAACACATGTGTCTTTTGAGTCAACATGAGAGAGACCAAAAGAGATCTCAATGCTTTGCATCATCCTCAAGTAGACAACACTAAGGACAACATATAGAAGAAGTAACAAAAGAGAGGGGGAGAGAATCTGCTATGCTAATGTAACTAGTCTAGCATGTCATCTACCCCCCGATCTTGCTGATCAATGTTTCGGGAAGGCAGGGAACACGCTAGAGGAGGAACATCCAACACAGCAGATGGAGCTATCACAAGATCCAAACAAGGGCTATGTTCATGTTCCGAGCCACATTGTTCTTGTCTAGGAGCTAGGATAAGTGCTTTAGAAAATTCATTAGATAAATGGTTATCAACATCAACAAGTTCATATTCACTGTCAGAAGCAAGAGGAGTAACATGTTCATCATGAATAACATTTTCATCTATAGCATCATCAAGATTTATAAAAATAGGATCTTTAACTCGCACAGGATCAAGACCATCATGCATCTTATGTTTAGGAGATTTAGGCTCAATGTCCGGCTAAGGAGAAAATGGAATAATGCTTGTTGAAGGTGTTTTTGGAGATTGCAAAGTTTGAGAAACAGTTGCCTGAGCTCTAAGACGACGCTTTCATCGGTGTTCACGTGCAGAACGATTTCATCTAGTCTTAGTAGGAAGTGGAGAAGATTGAGGAGGAGGAATCTTCTCATCCTTAGCACTTGGGTGTTTAGGTTGTGGTCTCTTAGGCTGGATAATAGGAGAAGAAGAAGGTCTCTTCTCTCTATAAAAAGAAGGAGGAGGAACTGCTCCATATAAAGGAGGAATTTTTGGTTTAGGGAGAAGACCAAGTCCATCATGACGAGGAGGTATAGGTCTACTCTTAGGAAGTTTATTAGGCATAGACATAGTCACATCCATAGGGATGGGTTGGGAATCTTCTTGAGGAAAGACATTAGTTTTATCTTTCAAAGGAAGAACTTCCTTCTCAAGAATGATAGGAATGTCAAGTTTAGGTGTTCTAGGTTCACTTAGAGATAGGATCATATCTGTTTTCCACTTTTGATAAGATTTGAAAAGATGATCACTTCGCAGAGGAAGAAATTGGAATTGTTTAGGCCAAAAGTAATCAATAGGAACACTAGAGGTTCTTTCAGCTGGTTTAAAGAGACTATGATTCACAGTAACAACTTCACCATTATGGGGAAATTTCAAACACTTATGAATAGGAGAAGCAATAGCTTTCATGGAAGATAGCCAAGGATAGCCAAGCTTCACATGAAATTGTTCGGAAGATGGAATAATAGCAAAGTTCACATCAAGAGATTTGTTATGGACCTCAATAGGCAATGTAATAGAACCAATTGTAGGAGAAGAAAATGCATCAAATAATTTCACAATCACATCTGTTTTGTCATATATCACTTGATTCAATTGCAAAGTAAAAAGAAATTCTTCAGTAATAACATTAATCATGCACGAAGGATCAATAAGCACTCCACGGCAAGGTGTATTCTTGACTTTTGCAACTATGTATAAAGGACCATCAGGTGCCCTAATGGTTTCACTAGAATCAAATGTGATGGAAGGTTCTTCAGGGATTTCTTGCTGCCCTACAAAGTTAATCACATTCGGAGTCATAGACACAAGACCATCAGATGAAAGAGAGGAATCATTAGCCTCAATTGCATTAGAGGTATGAGAAGGTAATGGATCTGTGAAAATCTGAAGATTTTGATTAGGAGGAGCTACAGATGTATTGCCTTTATCATTCACTCCAGAAACAGAAATAGTATTATTATCAATCAAATCCTGAATTTTTACCCTTTAAAGAAAAACATTTTTAGTATCATGACCAGGCTGACGATGAAATTGACAAAAAGCTTTGTTATCAAAATAAGGTGAAGTAATCTTTGCAGGATCAATTTGTCTTATAGGAGGAAGAGTAAGCACATTTTGTTCCAATAACTTATTCATAATACTATGCAATGATTCATTGAAAGGAGTATACTTTCTTTCTTTCTTGAAAAATTTAGAAATAGGAGGCACACCTGATGCTGCATTCACATTGTTGTTGATGATGTTTTCATTGAATTTGATGGAATCTCTGTTCGGTTTAAACTTCCCAAATGGTTGTTGACTGCTATCACCCTTATCACTCAGAGCCATAGGATGTGATTGTTCCATTTGACTCACAGTCAGTTGATAATTGTGAAGAGTGGCGCACAACTGTTGGAAAGAAGTAAACTCAGAAAATAGAAGTTTGTCTCGAATATCTTTTTGTAAATTAGAAATAAAGATTCTTTGAATATCATTGTCAGGCACTGGAAAAGAAATTTGAGCATACAAATGCTTATATCTACCAATGAAATCAATCACTTTTTCTTTAACACCTTGTTTACAATGCATTAAATCAATCAAAGTAACTTTAGGACTTATATTGTTTTGAAATTGTTGAATGAAAGCATTTGCAAGTTGTTCGAAAGAAGTAATAGAATAAGAAGGCAATGAGCAATACCACTGTAGGGCTTTGTCTCTTAATGTTCTAGTGAATAGTTTTGCAAGCAACCTTTGGTCATAAGCAAAATCAGTACAAATTGTTTGAAAAGTCTTAACATGTGTTAGAGGATCTCCTTTACCATTATAAAGTTCCAAATGCGGGATTTCAACATGTTTAGGAGGGATAGCTCGAACAATGTCAAGAGAAAAGTGGCTCGCAACATCAAATGTGGGCACACTAAACTTAGATTGATTCATAGAGGCAATTTGTTGTTGTAAAGAAGAGACAGTTTGTGCAAGATTGTTAATGGTCGCTTCAGTCGAAGAATTCATATTGGATGTGTTAGATTGAGATGGAGGTGTTATGTTATTGAAAGAAGGTAAAGAGTAAGGTGGTGGGACTCTATGATAATTAGTCATAGGTGATGATTGGACAAGAGGAACACTACAAGGAGGAATAGAATGATTAAATGAATTGCCCCTTGCGTCATGTTCATTTGTGATGATATAATAGGCACACTCATTGAAGGAATGAATGAAGAATTCGGATTGAATGAAGGAAGAGGGTTAATTGAAGAAGAGGGATTGCCCCCATGACTAGTAATCATGGGAGGAATGTCTTGTATAGAAGTAGCCATGATGTTTGATGTAAAGGTAGGTATACTAGCAATAGGAGTTGTCAAAGGAATAGAATGATTGACTTGTGTAGGAGGTTCTGTATAACCCAAATTTTCAGCACAACTTTTCATAGGCATCACATTCGAATTCACAATGTGTGAAATACCACGCAAAATATCAATTCCATTCTTATCACTTTGAAGCATACGTTTTAGACCCTCAATTAAAGGAAGAGCTTGACTATCAGGGTATTCTTGAGACATCCATTGTCGAAAATCATCAAATTGGTTATCCAATTTTGAAAGTTGTTCTACAGAAACCTCATGGAGAGCTTCTTCATCATTAGGAGGATTAGAGGAATTACCCATGTCCTCGTTAAAAAGGCTATTCAAATCAGGTTCCATCTCCTCAGTAGTTAAACCTCAGAAAGACTTAATTCTATGGCTTCGTCTAACAGGAATAGTGTAAGTAGGGCTTATTGTTGTAAAACTCATGCACTAGAAAGAGAGAAGATTTTGAATTTAGAGGTAGCAATTTTCAGTAAAATCAGCCAATCTTCTGGATTTAAGCTATTAAATGCAATCACAACAGTCTCCCAAAATTTCGGAAAAAAAAATCCGGGACCGTGGCGCCCAGCGTGCAACACGGTCCCTGCAACTTTTTTCGAAATTTGCAGGGATGAAAGGTATGGTGATTTTAGAGCTAATCCGAAAAAAATTGAGTGATTTTACGATCTGTAGATAGGCCAAATTAAAGTTGCAAATTCAAAATTGAACCCTATCAAGATTGTCGAAAAATGCAAAATTTGAATTTTGAAAAAGAGAGGGAAACTGAAATTTTGAGTTTTATGATTTTAGAGGGAATGTCAAGAGCAATGCAAATTTTGAAATTCAAAAATTGACTCAATTTCACGCAAAATTCAGTTTTGAAAGCGGAAATCAAAGTTGTTGTAATTAAGCACTTAATTTCAAAAGTCACAAAATGCAAGAATTTGAATAAAGCACTGAAATTTTTAATGAATGATAACACACTTTTCAGATTTATGATAATAAAAACACAATTTTGACACAAAATTTTAATTTCAATGATTTTTGAATGATTAGAAGCCTTAGACCAAGCAATCGCAAGACCAACTTTGACTGTAATTTTGAAAGTGTTATAATTGACAAAATCAGCCAAAATTCTGGATTTTAGCAGGAAAATACAGCAAGATCTCGCTCCCGAAATTTTGGAAAAAATGTCGGGGACGATGGCGCTTGGAGTGCAACACAGTCCTCGCAACTTTTTTCCAAATTTTCAGGGATGAAAGATATTGTGATTTATTGCGGAATCCAAAGTTACAGCTGATTTGGAGATGTTTTGATTGATGAAATTGTCGGACAAAGGTTGAATCAAGAGAGTTTCAAAAATTAGGGTTTTGACACTTAACCACTTAATTTTCAGAATTAAAGCACAAATATGAATTGAAAATTTGTAATAGAAGGGCAGATCTGAAATAGGCATTAACATTTAGACATTTCGCAAGTTCAATTACTAAAAAGAAAATTTAGGGTTTTTATGCAATCACCTCTAAAATTTTGCAAAAGATCAAACATGGAAATGTAATCAATTTTTTTTTTTCAGATCTAAGCATGAAAAATCAGAAAGGATGTTCACGTCGGGTTCACCAAAATGTAAAGCGGAAAATCGCGATCGAACCCTAGTTGTTCTCCCCTCTTCCGACTCCGAGGAGAGAAAAGGGAGGTTTGCTAGGATTCGATGGTTTTCACTTAGGGGAGAGACTTTACATTCAAAAGAGGGGTTGAAACTCATAAGATCCAATCCCACGCAATGCAAGATTAGATGCTAAATGAATTTCAAGGGTTAGGAAAGCAAGGCTACCCTCTTTTGTAAAGAATGTTGTTAAGGAAATTAAGCTAAGCATGCATAGAAAGTCATAAAGATTCGCTTATAAACTGAGTTCGAGTTATAGGATGAAGCTATGGACCTGGAATTAGTAGTAAAATGTCGATACGGCGCTGTCCTGCAAATTTGAGCAAAAGTTGTCAGGACGATGGCGCCCGGCGCCACGGTCCTTCGAAAAATCCGCGAAACGAAGGGGGATCTGTTCGTCTCTACACAAGGATTCCAGATCTTCAATTTCAGCCGCGTACCTACAACCTACACACAGAAAAGCGAAGGCGATTGGGGGGTTAGGGATTGGGGGTTTGCCTTTAGGTTAAACCCCAGTTTTGGAATTAACCAAGAAATGAGCAAGAGCTGTAAATGTAAATGACTGTAAAATAAGTACTAATACCTTGTTCTAAGGATGTTGGTATCCTTATGTGCGAAGGTTTAGATGTTGTATGTTGTATGTTGTAGCATGTAGTATATGATCTCCTCTTCAATGGTTGAATCCTTGACTTGAATGCAACACTTAGCCTTGAATGGAGACTTGAAATGATCAATTGCTTGAATGCTTGAATGCTTGAATGCTTGAATGTTTGAGTATAGTTTCCATGCCTTTTTCATCATATCACTCTCTTTTTTTTCAAATGGGAGAGGCAAATGTAGTTTATATACTTGTCATTTAGGGCTGATAGACTAATTTTCCCGACCTTAGGCCGACCAGGAAATGTAATTTCCAAATTGCAAACAAAAAGACCCGAGCCCCTTAGGAGACCGGGCCCAAATAGGACCCAGGGACCAGGGTGCTGGGCGCCATGGTCCTGGGGACTAGGGCACTGGGCGCCCTGGTCCTAAGGGACCAGGGCGCTGGGTGCTCTGGTCCCACCTCCCGGGACAGCAGGGTGCAAGGAGGTTCAGGCCAGGGTACTTGAAAAATGCAGTTTTCAGTGTCGTGAGCAAGTTTTTAGGGTCTCCATTCAGGTTGCATGTTGCGTCGCCATCGTGAGACCGAAATGCAGTCGAAATTGCAAGTGTCACAATTTTAGGATGCTACATCACCCTCTCTCCCTTTTCTTTCTTTTCCTATCTCTCTCCCTCTCTTCCTATCCCCTTCTTCGTTTGTCTCTAACTCTCTCCCCTCCCCCCCTCTCTCTCTCTCCCTCTGTTCCTATCCCCTTCTCTCTCTATCTCTAACTCCCTCTCCCTCCCCCTCTCCTTATCCTAGTCTATACCTCTCTCTCTCTCTCTCTCTCTCTCTCCCTCTCAATGTCATATTCTCTCCCCCTGTCTCTCTATCTCTCTCTCTCTGTCTCTCACTCTCTATCTCTCTCTCTCCCAGTCTTCCTTTCCCCCTCTCCTTTTCCTAATCTCCCTATTTCTCCCTCTGCATCCTCTCTATACCTCTCTCTCTCTCTCTTTTTTCCCAATCTCCGTCTCTCTCCCTCTCTCCTCTCCTTTTCCCAATCTCCCTCTCTCCCTCTCCCTCTCTCCCACTCCTTTTCCCAATCACCCTCTCTTCCTATCCCCTACTCTCTCTTTCTCTCTAACTCTTTCCCCCTCCCCCTCTCCTTGTGCTCTTCTCTCTCTCTCTCTCCTCTCTCTCTCTCTCTCTCTCCTCTCTCTCTCTCTCCCTCTCTCTCTCTCTCTCCACCCCTCTTAATCCTATTATCACCCTCTCTCCCTTTCTTTCTTTGCCTATCTCTCTCCCTCTCTTCCTATCCCCTTCTTCGTTTGTCTCTAACTCTCTTCCCTCCCCCCCCTTACCTCTCTCTCCCTCTGTTCCTATCCCCTTCTCTCTCTATCTCTAACTCCCTGTCCCTCCCTCTCTCCTTATCCTAGTCTATACCTCTCTCTCTCTCTCTCTCTCTCTCTCTCTTATCCTAGTCTATACCTCTCTCTCTCTCTCCCTCTCAATGTCATATTCTCTCCCCCCCTCTCTCTATCTCTCTCTCTGTCTCTCTCTATCTCTATGTCTCTCTCTCCCAGTCTTCCTTTCCCCCTCTCCTTTTCCTAATCTCCCTATTTCTCCCTCTGCATCCTCTCTCTACCTCTCTCTCTCTCTTTTTTCCCAATCTCCGTCTCTCTCCCTCTCCTCCTCTCCTTTTCCCAATCTCCCTCTCTCCCTCTCCCTCTCTCCCACTCCTTTTCCCAATCACCCTCTCTTCCTATCCCTACTCTCTCTCTCTCTCTCTCTCTTAGTCCTATTCTCACCTCTCTCCCTCTCTTCCTATCCTCTTCTCTCTAACTCTCTCTCCCTCCCCCTCTCCATATCGTATGCTCTCCCTCTCCCTATCTCCTATTCTCTCTCTCTCTCTCTCTCTCTCTCTCTCTCTCTCTCTCCCCCCTCTTAATCCTATTATCACCCTCTCTCCCTTTTCTTTCTTTGCCTATCTCTCTCCCTCTCTTCCTATCCCCTTCTCTAATTGTCTCTAACTCTCTCCCCTCCCCCCCTCTCTCTCTCTCCCTCTGTTCCTATCCCCTTCTCTCTCTGTCTCTAACTCCCTCTCCTTATCCTAGTCTATACCTCTCTCTCTCTCTCTCTCCCTTCTCTTTATTTCATTATCTCTATCCCTCTGGCTACCCTCTAATCTTTCTCTCTCTATCTCTATCTCTCTCTCATTCCCCCTCTCCCTCTCTTCCTATCCCACTCTCTCTCTCTCTCTCTCTCTCTCTCTCTCTCACTCTCTCTCTCTCTCCCCCTCTCTTAATCCTATTCTCACCCTCTCTCCCTCCTTTTTCTTTCCCCCCCCTCTCTCTCTCTCTCTCCCTCTCTCTCTCTCTAACTCTCTCTATCGCCTTCTCATTATCCTATTCTATCCCTCTTTTTCCTACTCCTTACTTTCTCTATCTTCCTCTCCCTCTCTTAATCCTGTCATCACCCTCTCTCTCTCTCTCTCTCTCCCCCTCTCCTTTTCCTAATCTCCCTATCTCTCCCTCTCCATCCTCTCTCTCTCTCTCTCTCCCTCTCTCCCCCTCTCCCCCTCTCCTTTTCCCAATCTCCCTCTCTCCCTCTCCCTCTCTCCCACTCCTTTTCCCAATCACCCTCTCTTCCTATCCCCTAATCTCTCTGTCTGTCTCTATCTCTCTCTGTCTTTATCTCTCTCTCTCTCTTTGTCTATCTGTCTGTCTGTCTCTGTCTTTGTCTCTGTCTCTATGTCTCTGTCTCTGTGTCTCTATCTCTGTCTCTCTCTCTCTCTCAATCCTATTCTCAGCTCTCTCCCTTCCCGTTATTTCCCTCTCTTCCTATCCTCTTCTCTCTCTCTCTCTCTCTCCCTCTCTCCACTCCTTTTTCCAATCACCCTCTCTTCCTATACCCTACACTCTCCCCCCCTCGCCCTATCACCTACTCTCTCTCTCTCTCTTTACCTATCTCTCTTCCTCTCTTCCTATCCTCTTGTCTCTTTGTCCCAAACTCTCTCCCTCTCTCTCTCTGTCTCTGTCTCTATCTCTCTCTATCTCTATCTCTGTCTCTCTCCATCTCTTAATCCTATTCTCACCCTCTCTCCGTTCTCTTTCCTTCCCTATCTCTCTCCGTCTCTTCCTATCCCCTTCTCTTTGTCTCTAACTCTCCCTCCCTCCCCCTCTCCTTATCATACTCTCTCTCTCTCTCTTTCTCAATCCTATTATCACCCTCTCTCCTTTCTCTTTCCTTCCCTATCTCTCTCCCTCTCTTCCTATCCCCTTCTCTCTTCGTCTCTAACTGTCTCTCCCTCCTCTCGTAATCCTATTCTATCCATATCTTCCTACACGCTACTCTCTCTCTCTAACTCTCTACCCCTCGCCCTCTCCCTCTCCTCTTCTCTCTCTCTCTCTCTCTCTAACTTTCTACCCCTCCCCCCTCTCTCTCTCTCTCTTAATCCTATTACAACCCTCTCTCCCTCTCTCCGCTCCCACCCCTCTCTCTCTCTCTCCCTTCTCTTTCTTTCCCTTTCTCTCTCCCTCTCTTCCTATCCCCTTCTCTCTCTGTCTCTAACTCCCTCTCCCTCCCCATCTCCTTATCCTATTCAATCCCTCTCTCTCTCTCTCTCTACCCCTTCTCTTTATTTCCCTATATCTATCCCTCTCTTCCTATCCAATTATCTCTTTGTCACTAACTCTCTCTCCCTCACCCTCTCCTTATCCATTCTATCCCTCCTTCCTACCCCTTAATCTTTCTCTATCTAACTTTCTTTCCCTGCCCCTCTGCCTATCCTATTCTATCCCCCCCCTCTCTCTCCCTCTCCCTCTCTCCCACTCCTTTTCTCAATCACCCTCTCTCCCTCTCTCTCTCTCTCTCTCTCTCTCCCTCTCCCTCTCTCTCTCCTTTTCCCAATCTCCCTCTCTGCCTCTCCTTTCCCCAATCTCCCTCTCTCTCCCTCTATTCTAATTTCTCCTCCTTC
>NC_081411.1:277493799-277513831 GCF_030272615.1 Cryptomeria japonica | reverse complement strand
CCCTCTCCTCTTCTCTCTATCTCTCTCTTTCTCTCTCTCTCCTTCCCTCTCTCTACCTTCCCTCTCTCCCCCCCTCTCTCTCTCTCTCTCTCTCCCTCCCCCTCTCTCCTTATCCTATGCTCTCCCTCTCTCCCTCTCTCTCTCTATCTATCTCTCTCCTTTTCCCATCTCCCTCTATTCATATCCCCTATTCTCTCTTTACCCTCTCTCTCTCTCTCTCTCTCTCTCATTTTTCCCAATCTCCCTCTTTCTCCCTCTCCCCCTCTCATTTTCCCAATCTCCCCTCCTCTCCCTCTCCCTCTCTCCCACTCCTTTTCCCAATCAAACTCTCTTCCTGTAGCCTACTCTCTCTCTCTCTCTCTCTCTCTCTCTCTCTCTCCCTCCCCCTCTCCTTATCCTATGCTCTCCCTCACCCTATCTCCTATTCTCTCTCTCTCTCTAACTCTATCTCCTTTTCCCAATGTCCCTCTCTCTCTCTCTCTCTCCCTCCCCCCTCTCCTTATCCTATGCTCTCCCTCACCCTATCTCCTATTCTCTCTCTCTCTCTCTCTATCTCCTTTTCCCAATGTCCCTCTCTCTCCCTCTCTCTCCCTCTCTCTCCCTCTCCCTCCATCCCCACTCTCTCTCTCTCTCTCTCTCTCTCGCTCTCCCTTCCTATCTTCCTATCCCCTTCTCTTTGTCCCCCTCTCTTCGTATCCCCTTCTCTCTGTGTCTAACTCTCCCTTCCTCCCCCTCTCCTTATCATACTCTCTCTCTCTCTCAATCCTATTATCACCCTCTCTCCTTTCTCTTTCTTACCCTATCTCTCTCCCTCTCTTCCTATCCCTTTCTCTCGATCTTTGTCTCTAACGCTGTCTCCCTCCTCCTCTTGTAATCCTATTCTATCCCTATCTTCCTACCCCCTACTCTCTCTCTCTCTAACTCTCTCCCCCTCCCCCTCTCCCTCCCTCTCCTCTTCTCTCTATCTCTCTCTCTCTCCTTCCTCTCTCTACCTTCCCTCTCTCCCCTCTCTCTCTCTCTCTCTCTCTCTCTCTCTCTCTCTCTCATCTCTCTCTCTCTCTCCCTCCCCCTCTCCTTATCCTATGCTCTCCCTCTCCCTATCTCCTATTCTCTCTCTGTCTCTCTCTCACCTTTTCCCAATTTCCCTCTCTCACCCCTGCTCCTTTTCCTAATGTCCCTCTCCTCTCCCTCTCCCTCTAGCCTCTCTCTCTCTCTCTATCTCACTTTCTCAATCCTATTATCACCCTCTCTCCTTTCTCTTTCTTTCCCTATCTCTCCCTGTCTTCCTATCCCCTTCTCTCTTCGTCTCTAACTCTCTCTCTCTATCCTCCTCTCATAATCCTATTCTATCCCTATCTTCCTATCCCCTTCTCTCTCTCTCTAACTCTTTCCTCCTCCCCCTCTCCCTCTCCTCTTCTCTCTCTCTCTCTCCCTATCTCTCTCTCTCTTCCTATCCCCTTCTCTCTATCTCTAACTCTCTCTCTGTCTCTCTCTCTCTCTCTATCTGTCTCTCTCTATCTCTTTCTCCCTCCCCCTCTCCCTATCATATAATCTCTCTCTCTTTCTTCTCTGTCTCTGTCTCTGTCTCCCTCTCTCTCTCTCTCTATCTCTCTATCTCTATCTCCCTTTTCCAATCACCCTCTCTACCTCTCCCTCTCCCCCTCATCCTTTTCCCAATCTCTCTCTCTCCCTCTCCCTCTCTCCCACTCCTTTTCCCAATCACCCTCTCTTCCTATCCCATACACTCACTCTCTCTCCCTCCCCCTCGCCCTATCATATTCTCTCTCTCTCTCTCTCTCTCCCTTCTCTTTCTTTCCCTATCTCTCTTCCTCTCTTCCTATCAGCTTGTCTCTCTGTCTCTAACTCTCTCTCCTTCTCTCTCTCTTTCTGTCTCTATCTCTGTCTCTCTCCCTCTCTTAATCCTATTCTCACCCTCTCTCCTCTCTTCTCCTTTCCTTCCTATCTCTCTCCATCTCTTCCTATCCCCTTCTCTTTGTCTCTAACTCTCCCTCCCTCCCCCTCTCCTTATCATACTCTCTCTCTCTCTCTCTCTCTTTCTTAGTCTTATTATCACCCTCTTCTCCTTTCTCTATCTTTCCCTATCTCTCTCCCTCTCTTGCTATCCGCTTCTCTCTTTGTCTCTAACTCTCTCTCCCTCCTCCTCTTGTAATCCTATTCTATCCCTATCTTCCTACATGCTACTCTCTCTCTCTAACTCTCTCTCTCTCTCTCTCTCTCTCTCTCCCTCTCTCCCTTTTCTTTCTTTCCCTATCTCTCTCCCTCTCTTCCTATCCCCTTATCTCTTTGTCTCTAAATCTCTCCCCTCCACCCCTCTCTCTGCCTTCTCTTTCTTTCCCTTTCTCTCTCCCTCTCTTCCTATCCCCTTCTCTCTTTGTCTCTAACTCTCCCTCTCCCTCCCCCTCTCCTTATCCTATTCTATCCCCCCCCTCTCTCTCTCTCCCTCTCCCTCTCTCCCACTCCTTTTCCCAATCACCCTCTCTCCCTCTCCATCTCTCTATCTATCTGTCTCTCTCTCTCTCTGTCTCTCTGTCTCTCTCCTTCTCTCTCTCTCTCTCTCTCTCTCTCTCTCTCTCTCTCTCTCTCTCTCTCTCTCTCTCTCTCTCTCTCTCTCTCTCTCTCTCTCTCTCTCTCTCTCCTCTCTCTCCTTTTCCCAATCTCCCTCTCTACCTCTCCTTTCCCCAATCTCCCTCTCTCTACCTCTATTATAATTTCTCCTCCTTCTCTCCCCCTCTCTTTCCCTCCCCCTCTCCTTATCCTATGCTCTCCCTCTCCCTATCTCCTATTCTCTCTCTCTCTCTCTCTCTCCCTCTCCCCTCTCCCTCCACCACCTCTCTCTCTCTCTCTATCTCCCCCCCTATCTCTTCCTATCTTCCTATCCCCTTCGATCTCTCTCTTTCTCCCCCCTATCTCTCTCCTTTTCCCAATGTCCCTCTCTCTCCCTCTCTCTCCCTCTTCCTCCACCACATCTCTCTCTCTCTCCCCCTATCTCTCCCTCTTTTCCTATCCCCTTCTCTCTGTCTCTAGCTCTCTCTCTTTGTCCCCCTCTCTTCCTCTCCCTCGTCCTTTTCCCAATCTCCCTATGTCTCCCTCTCCTTCTCCATCCTCTCTCTCATCTCTCTCTCTCCCCCCTATCTCTTCCTATCTTCCTATCCAATTCTATCTGTCTCTAACTTTCTCTCTCTATCCCCCTCTCCTTATCCTATTCTATCCCTCTCTTCCTACTCCCTACTCCCTCTATCTTCCTCTCCCTCTCTTAATCCCGTCATCACCCTCTGTGTGTGTGTGTGTGTGTGTCTATTTCTCTATCTCTGTCTCTGTTTCTCTCCCTCTCTTAATCCTATTGTCACCCTCTTTCCACTTCTCTCAGTCTCTAAATCTCTCTCTCTATCCCCCTCTCCTTATCCTACTCTCTTTATCTTCCTCTCCCTCTCTTAATCTTGTCATCACCCCCCTCTCTCTCTCTCTCTCTCACACACACACACACACAATCTCTCTCTCCCCCTCTCCTTTTCCCAATCTCCCTCTCCCCCTCTCCCTTTCCCAATCTCCCACTCTTCATATCCCCTGTTATCTCTTACCCTCTCTCTCTCTCTGTATCTCTCTCTCTCTCTCTCTCTCTCTCTCTCTCTCCCTCTCACAATCTTTCTCTCCCCCTCTCCTTTTCCCAATCTCCCTCTCCCCCCTCTCTTTTGCCCAATATCCCTCTCCTCCTCTCCTTTTCCTAATCTCTGCCCTCCCTCTCCCTCTCCCTCTCTCCCTCTCTCTCCTTCCCCCTATCCTTATCCTATTCTCTCTCTCTCTCTCTATTTCTCTCTCTCTCTCTCTCTATTTCTCTCTCTCTCTCTCTCTCTCTCTCTCTCTCTCTCTCTCTCTCTCTCTCTCTCTCTCTCTCTTTTCCCAATCTCCCTCTCCCTCTCTCCCACTCCTTTTCCCAATCACCCTCTCTTTACTATCCCCTACTCTCTCTCCCTACTCTCTCTCTCTCCCTCCCCCTCTCCCTATCATATTCTCTCCCTCTCTCTCTCCCTCTCTCTCTCTATCTCCCCCCTATCTCTTCCTATCTTCCTATCCCCTTCTCTCTATCTCTAACTTTCTCTCTCTGTCTCCCTCTCTTCCTACTCCCTACTCTCTCTATCTTCCTCTCTCCACTTCTCTCAGTCTCTAAATCTCTCTCTCTATCCTGTTCTCCTTATTATACTCTCTTTATCTTCCTCTCCCTCTTTGAATCCTGTCATCACCCTCTCTCTCTCTCTCTCCCTCTCTCTCTCCCCCTATCTCTCCCTCTCTTCCCATCCCCTTTTCTCTGTCTCTATCTTTATCTCTCTGTCCCCCTCTCCTTATCCTATTCTATCCCTCTCTTCCTACTCCCTACTCTCTCTATCTTCCTCTCCCTCTCTTAATCCTGTCATCACCCTCTCTTTCTCTGTCTCTTTGTCTCTGTCTCTATCTCTGTCTCTCTATCTCTCTCTCTCTCTCTGTCTCTCTCTCTCTATCTATCTGTCTTTGACTCTCTCTCTCTGTCTTTGTCTCTCTCCCTTCTCTTTCTTTCCCTATCTCTCTTCCTCTCTTAATATCCACTTGTCTCTCTGTCTCTAAATCTCTCTCCCTCTCTCTCTCTCTATCTATATCTATCTCTGTCTGTCTCTCTCAGTCTCTCAATCTTTGTCTCTCTCTATCTCTCTCTATCTCTCTCTCTCTCTCTCTCTCTCCCTCTCTTAATCCTATTCTCACCCCTCTCTCCCTTCTCTTTCTTTCCTTATCTCTCTTTGTCTCCTCCTATCCCCTTCTCTCTGTGTCTAACTCTCCCTTCCTCCCTCACTCCTTATCATACTCTTGCTCTATCTCTCTCTCTCTCTCTCTCTCTCTCTCTCTTGCAATATTTCTCTCCCCCTCTCCTTTTCCCAATCTCCCTCTCCCCCTCTCCCCCTCTCCTTTTCCCAATCTCCCTCTCCTCCTCTCCATTTCCTAATCTCCACCCTCCCTCTTCCTCTCCCTCTCTCCCTCTCTCTCCTTCCCCCTATCCTTATCCTATTCTCTCTCTCTCTCTCTATATTTCTTTCTCTCTCTCTCTCTCTCTCTCTCTCTCTCTCTCTCTCTTTTCCCAATCTCCCTCTCCCTCTGTCCCACTCCTTTTCCCAATCACCCTCTCTTACTATCAACTACTCTCTCTCCCTACTCTCTCTCTCTCTCCCTCCCCCTCTCCCTATCGTATTCTCTCCCTCTTTGTCTCCCTCTCTGTCTCTGTCTCTCTCCCTTCTCTTTATTTCCCTATCTCTCTTCCTATCCACTTGTCTCTCTGTCTCTAAATCTCTCTCCCTCTCTCTCTCTCTTTGTCTGTCTCTATCTATCTCTCTCTGTGTCTCTCTATCTCTCTGTCCCTATCTCTCTCTGTCTCTCTCCCTTCTCTTTCTTTACCTGTCTCTCTTTGTCTCTTCCTATCCCCTTCTCTCTATGTCTAACTCTCGCTCCCTCCCTCTCTCCTTGTCATACTCTTGCTCTCTCTCTCTCTCTATCTCTCTCTCTCTCTCTCTCTCTCTCTCTCTCTCTCTCTCTATCTTTCTCAATCCTATTATCACCCTCTCTCCTTTCTCTTTCTTTCTCTCTCTCTCTCTCTCTCTCTCTCTCTCTCTCTCTCTCTCTCTCTCTCTCTCTCTTTCTCAATCCTATTATCACCCTCTCTCCTTTCTCTTTCTTACCCTATCTCTCTTGATCTTTGTCTCTAACTCTGTCTCCCTCCTCTCGTAATCCTATTCTATCCCTATGTTCTTACCCCCTACTCTCTCTCTCTCTCTCTCTCTCTCTCTCTCGCAATCTCCCTCTCCCCCTCTCCTTTTCCCAATCTCCCTCTCCCCCTCTCCTTCTCCTAATCTCTGCCCTCCCTCTCCCTCTCCTTCTCTCCCTCTCTCTCCTTCCCCCTATCCTTATCCTATTTTCTCTCTCTCTCTTTCTCTCTATTTCTCTCTCTCTCTCCTCTCTCTCTTTTCCCAATCTCCCACTCCCTCTCTCCCACTCCTTTTCCCAATCACCCTCTCTTCCTATCCCCTACTCTCTCTCCCTACTCTCTCTCTCTCCCTCCCCCTCTCCCTATCATATTCTCTCCCTCTCTCTCTATCTTTCTCTGTCTCTCTCCCTTCTCTTTCTTTCCCTATCTCTCTTCCTCTCTTCCTATCCACTTGTCTCTCTATCTCTAAATCTCTCTCCCTCTCTCTCTCTCTATCTGTCTCTATCTGTCTCTGTCTGTCTCTCTGTCTCTATCTCTGTCTCTGTCTCCGTCTCTCTCTGTGTCTCTATCTCTCTCTCTGTCTGTCTCTATCTTTGTCTCTGTCTCTGTCTCTATCTCTCCCTTCTATTTCTTTCCCTATCTCTCTTTGTCTCTTCCTATCCCCTTCTCTCTGTGTCTAACTCTCCCTCCCTCCCCCTCTCCTTATCATACTCTCTCTCTCTCTCTCTCTCTCTCTCTCTCTCTCTCTTTCTCAATCCTATTATCACCCTCTCTCCTTTCTCTTTCTTACCCTATCTCTCTCCCTCTCTTCCTATCCCCTTCTCTCGATCTTTGTCTCTAACTCTATCTCCCTCCTCCTCTCGTAATCGTATTTTATCACTATTTTCCTACCCCCTACTCTCTCTATCTCTATCTAACTCTCTCCCCCTCCCCCTCTCCCTCTCCTCTTCTCTCTCTCTCTCTCCCCCCCTCTTAATCCTATTTGTACTTTAGGAAATAGGAAATCATCACAAGACAAGATAAACATACTAATCATTCAATCACAAAAGTATTCATTGCAATGATCTATCCTAAACAACACTCAATAGAGACATGAAACAAAAGCATTCAAAACTAGAATTTAAGCAAACCAAAGGTCTGATTTGAATGCTCCTTCATGCGGCTCCATTGTTCTTCTTTCCTCTTCAAATGGTTTGGTTGTGGATCTCACCTACAAGTGCACATACATGATTGAAAGCAAGTAGACAAGATTATTGATCAAGAGTACTAGAAATTCGATAGTCTGATTACCAATTAGCTTTGATTGATGAAGATCATCCAATTTATAGAAAAATTGGAGAGATGACAAGATTAGCATGATTCAATTCAAATGGAAATTGCAAATCAATTATGTCAATTATGACAAATTATGACAAATTATGCACTTTCTATGCAAAATTTGTTGATTGATAATTTATGACAAATTATGACAACTTCTATGTCAAAATTGATTGATTGTCAATTATGACATATTTATGACAAATTGACATGTCATTTCCATGAATTTAGGAGAGAAATAGGAGGAAATTGAAATTAGGAATTAGAAAATTAGGAAATTAGAGAATTAAGAATTTAGGAATTAGGAATTAGGTAAATTAATTAATAATTTATCATTTATTAATTAATTCACAAAGAGGAATAATTAGCCAATTAAATTAACATTTAATTGTGATGAGAAGACTTAGGATAAATAAATAATTTATTAATCCTAAAGGAAGAAAATGACACACAAGGTTAAATGATTAAATCATAAAACCCTAGAAGATGAATTAGGTCTTGATGAAAGATAATTGATTTGATCATGATTTGATTTTGGATTGATAAATGACCAATGTGATAAATGATTTGATTGAGAAAATGTGCCAATTGACGAGGAACAATGACTAATTGATCCAAATTGACACGATTGAGAAGGATGACGATTAATGACAAATTGATCGCAAAATGACAAGATCGACAAGAGGACAAGAATTGATGACAAAATAGATTGCAAAATGACAATATTGAACAATGACCACAATTGATGACAAATCGATCGCAAAATGACATAATCGAACATGACAACGACCGATGACAAATCGATCGTTAAGATGACAAGATTGATAAGAGGACAATGATCGATGACAAATCGATCGCAAGATTGATAGGACAAAACCCTAATTAGGATTGACGATGTCCAAAATGATGACAAATAAGCATGCACATTGATGCAATAGGATAAAATTGATCAAAATCATGATTGGATAGTATTGTTGACAAGACCAAATTCGAGAGCAAGATAAATGAAGAATGTAGAAGAAAGACTCGATGTTCGCAAATGATAAAAACCAAGTACGAATCATAGGAGAAATGTTAATGCGATGCAAAAACCTAAAATGAGGCAATGCACAAATGTTAAAGTATGACTCCGCAAGCGTTGACCATTTTTAGGTGTCTACATTTTGCCCCTCTTTGAGACAATGCGATTTTAAGCGTTGTTTCAAAGAACTTAATGAAAATGCCCCAGACAATGACAATGACATATGCATGCCCCCTCGAGGAATTGGCCAGAAATGTCTAGAAAAGAGGCCAATTGATCGATAAAAATGATAGGAGATGATAGGATCGAACGGACTGACAATCAGAGATCGGATGCATGAAGGACAAGCAATTGAAGATGCAAAAGACCGCGACCAACATAAGATGGAGAGGGTGCACGTCCATCTATGCACTGACAAAGATCTATAAATGAGACCAAGAGAGGGAAAATTGCTCATTTGCACTAGCCAAGGAGGAGAATTTGTTGCTCTGGACAAGAACACTTGTAGAGAGATGGCAAACATTCCAATGGTGGATCACCTCGAGGAACGTGTATGCACATTCAGACAACTGGACGACACAGGAGCAGCAGTATGGATCTCAAATACCCATGTTTTCAATTTGATGAATTTTGATTGCTTACGGGACATTGCGGGGCCCATAGAAAATGCAGAAACTGACTTCTGCGCTTGTGTAGGGCGAATCCTATGCTTGTGTAGGGGGACACAGGCATAGGTTACTTGACACAGGCGTAGGTTACCTTACACAGGCGCAATTATGCAATGCAAACCCTAATTTTGGTCAAAATGACATGCAAATGATCCAGAAAAAGGGGACAAGGGTAGGATAGGTCAGATTAGATGAAAAACACCCTGATTAGACATGAAAATGAGGAAATGCAACCCATAGGAGCAAACCCTAAAATTGACAAAATTTGCCCCAATTATGATGCAGAGTTGATAGTATCCGTTGATCACACAGGAAAATTGACCAGATTGCTTCATGCTATGACATAGACTCAGGAGCACAAAGAGAGATACCTTAGCAAGACTTGGGATAAACTATGTCACATTCATGCCCGAGATTAGGGCAAACATAGGACTGCTTACCGCATTGGCAGAGCGATGGCATTCAGAGACTTCCTCATTCCATCTGGCGACTAGAGAGGTGACGGTGACACTAGAGGATGTATGGCGTATCCTCTGCATTCCAATTCATGGAGAGATGATAGAGTATGACCCAGTGATAGGGAGAGATGCATTATGCAGATTATTTGAGTGCGATGCAGATGATCTAGATATTGTCGAGAGGGAGATTAGCTGGGAGACTATGGCATCAGAGTATGATCGATGATATGTGGTGATAGCATGTCTACTAGTAGGAGATAGATGAGGACATGGATTCCCTATTGGATGGGGAAGAGTGCTAGAGCAGATGGCGACAGAGGGGACAGTGTACGCATGGGGACCATGTGTACTGGCTATGCTCTATTTTCAGCTGCATCAGATAGCATATCAGGGAGTGCAGACATTGAGCTGTGGAGTCACATTGCTATAGGTATGGGCATTTGAGCACATAGCTATATGTCGATCGATCACAAATAGACAGGTAGTACCACATCAACCATATGTGTATTGCTATGGGGGAGCACTGAGACAGGGTCCTTTTGGATAGATACTATACTGGCGACATGAGCTAGACCAACTGAGAGAGTTCATATGGAGGCCATATCATGATTGCTCAGGATGGTCAGATGACAGTGAGGAGTTACCATATTGCAGACAGGAGAGGTACCTAATTGGGTGACCAGTGAATCGCCAGAGAGTGATTGAGTTGTACCTGCCAGAGAGAGTCAAACAATAAATTGGAGAGAGGGAGGATGTACCCAGGAGGACTGCACACTTTTCCCAATCTCACAGAGAGACGAGTCAGTGGGGGAGTATGATTCAGCCACACACAGCATATGCGGACTTCTCATAGCTATAGCAGAGACAGTGGGATTGGAGATTAGATGTGGCAGATGCCGGGATGACAGATGAGTATGAGAGATGGTTTGCACGATGGCGGCCAGTGCCATTGACAGATCCAGATATTCCAGTACCGAGGAGATAGGAGGACTTCCCACTCATAGGAGAGGAGGAGGGAGATGATGAGGATGAGGAGGAGGAGGATGAGGATGAGGATGATGGAGATGGGGATGACAAGGATGGAGACGAGGATGGTGGGGATGATGAGGATGAGTCAGATTTAGGCGAGCATGAGGCATTGCAGGATATATCCATAGAGCCGGAGACAGCTAGGACATAGGAGATGGAGATGTGCAGGGCTACCATAACAAGTCAGTAGGATCACATTGATACTTTAGAGAGAGAGCATGATCAGTTCAAAGCGAAGATAGCTAGACTCACAGCAGCTCGAGATGCAATGATTGCTCAGGCACAGCGAGAGGAATAAAGAGTCACTGAGTATATTGGGTCGATTCGGGATGCCAGTGTACGGGAGCTAGGACAAATGTTGGTAGAGACCGGAGAGGAGATACGCCATTGGAGGTCACTATATGAGAGTGCAGTTCCACCAGAGCAGAGAGCACCTTCATATCAGGCATGATCGAGGACAGAGAGCAGGGCACACTCTCGGAGGTCATTAAGCAGCATGGGGGTGAGTGGACCTATGAGACCACCACAGCCAGGACCAAGAGGGACATCATCTGCAAGACATTGCAAGGATGAGGAGGACAGAGGGAGCACCCAGTGACAGAGGCACGTGCTCCTTAGACAAACAGTGGACATTATGTATTTTGACATTTTGTAGTCAGCCTGCGGGCCATACTTAGGACAAACAGTCCGATTTTGTACTCCGATATTATTGTGACATATGATATGATATGCATCGATATGATGAGATGCAAATGACTTATGTGATTTTCCCTGTATGGATGACTTATGCACTATTTATGTACCATTGTGGAATATGTATGGATGTATATTTTTTTGCTTATGTGTTTTTGATGCATTTATAATATGAAATGGATAAGATGCTTGATGTGATGCTCGATGTGATGCAAATGTACTAACCAAATGGATGTAGGATGCAGCATATGTGTGCGGGGAAATCGGAGCACTAAACCGAACTGACTATCCAAACTGACGGAAGAAATGTTAGTAAGAAGAAAATGAGACAGAAGACAGTTAAAGATGAAGAAAACTTGCTTTCAGTAATGCACTTTGTAGGTGAGAACCTTTATTTTTATGTAGCAAAATGGATGCGTAGCATCATGGCATTGAAGGCCAGAGCTGAAATGCAACCCTTTTTGCAAAAGATAGACACAACACAGACAAACAACAATCACAATCAAGAAAAGGACCATGATCCATCTCGGTCACTCTAAATCACTTAGTGACATCATCGAGCAACATAGGAACATGACCGAAGCTAAAGATAAATCAATAAAAAGATAAGATGCACAAATTCCAACAAATCAAACAAATACCTTGATCTTCATTGTCAAAAGTTGAAAGTGCTGATAGGACGATCATGCTGTCTGGTTTCAGGGAATGCGGTACCCCGTCTAAGATAGGACACAGTCTGGTTTCGAGTATACCACACCCTGTATAAGACCCATGATAATGTGCCAAGGACGAATTGATTTGGAGGTTAATTGATATGACAAGTGCGATCAGTTTGAATGTCTAGTTTGAGTAACAAGTTCATCTGTTAATGCGTGATTTCATTAACACACAGTGTTTGATTGCGTGTCGTTGGATGTATACTCAGTGATCTGTCTATGCACAAAAAGAGATCCTTTATTGCAAAATGCTTATTTTTTGATTCTAATGTTTTTGAAATGTTTTTGGGTTCATTTTTTCATGACTTTTTATGATTTTTTAGATATTTTTTCAGGACTTTATTCGATTTGTTTTTTGAAGATTTTTTCAGGACATTATTCGATTTTTTTTGAAGATTTTTTCAGGACATTTTTTTTATTTTTTTATGATCTTTTTCAGGAAGTTATTCAAATTTTTTTTGAATTATTTCAGCTCATTTTTCAATTTTTATGATTTTTATTATTTCAGGACATTTTTCAAGTTTTATGATTTTTTCAGGTCATTTTTCAATTTTTTTGATTTTTTCAGGACATTTTTTAACTTGTATGATTTTTGCCCCAATGTCTAGCAAGGCCAAGAATATGACAGGTGAATAAATAGGCTTGCTGAAATGATGGTGGATAGAGGGAAGACAAAGGCCTTTTATTATGGAGACAATAATTTTCAAGGGCTATGGCATGATGGGACAAGAGAGTGGATATGATAATGTAAAGCAGTGACACGGCATGAGGGACATGTCAAGAGGTTTTTGAAACTATGTTTTGCATTTTGCATCCTTATGTCAGATCAAGATCAAGGAATAGAAAGAGAGTATGGATAGTGATAAGATATGGATAGGATAAGCAAGACCAAGAATGGATAAGGGACATGGACTGAAGGTCGAGGTAGGCTAAGGGATAGTGGTAGAAAGTTGCAATAAGACAGGGAAGATGGATGAAAGGTTATAATAAGCAAATGGATAAATGACCAAAAGCTATGATGGACTAAAAGCTGCAAACAAGATACATGATGCTCATGAAGATCCTCAGCCTTGTCAATATCAAAGGTGAAAAGGGAAACTAGACATGAGGGACAATAGGATATGAAGGGTAATGATAGGGGTTCGATGGGATAATGGAGGGCAATAGGATATGAAGGAGTATGACATGGGTTCGATAGGATAATGGAACAATGAAGGACAAAAGGATATGATAGGATAAAACTTGCCCCCTAGTGTGGTGTGCAAGAAGTTCATAGATTACGCATGACACCTGTTTGCCAGGTTTTCATCATGGTACTTGCCCAAGGCGCCTGTTTGCCAGGTTTTCACCAGTGGACGAATTATTTTTGCTTTACTTTTTTTTCTTTTCTTTTGTCTTTTTTTTTCACTTTTTTTGTATTTTGACTTTTTCAATAGAAGATGGACACATGATAGGGGATGGAAGAAGGACTCAAGCATCTTTTTGTTTGGATAGTAGCCTTGAAAAAAAAATGGACCATGACCTTTAAAAGTATGCTCAAAGACGTTGGTAGGATAAGGACATGGAAAATGACATGAAACTAAGGAAAGGATTTATGCAAAGGATTGGATCAAAGGGATCGAAGGATGAAACATATGCATTGGATAATGGATAGGGTACTGGAAGAATTGGGCTTGAGTGGATGGAAATGAAGGCAAGATCAACATTGGCACACACCTTGAGGGGTGATGGATTGATGGAGGACAAATGTATTTTGGATAATGAGATTTTGAGGAAGGAAAGGCTATGGATTTTGGGACATAAGGGCCCAAAATGGATGAAGAAGGTGGTGGAGAAATAGACTTGGAATATTTGGATGGAGGAACAACAATTTTAGATGCCAATCTAGGTTGTTCTTTTTGTGCTTCAAGGAGCCTCTTGGGGATCCACATGGTTTTTGATTTTTCTTGCTTTTGTGGTTCCTTGGAGTGCATTGCTTGCACAAGGGATTTAGGAACCCATATATATTTTGACTTTGCTTTATTTTTCTCTGTGGGTCTTTGTGGCCTTTTGGATATTTCTTTTTCTTTATAGATCATATTGATCTTTGTTTTGACATGTCGATTATATTGGACATGTTGATCCTTGAATACATGTGGATTTCTAGACTTATGACTTTTATACTTGGCATCCAAATTGCTTGGAGGAGGAAAGGAATGAATGGATGGATATGAATGAAATGGAGTTCTTTTGGATGGATGAAATTTACTCAAGGATGTGTGCCTTTGTTGACCTTGCATAGAGGAGGAAGGGATATAAGGACCTAAGATGGATGGAAGGTATGATGGGGAAGGGATATGTTTTGATTTTGAAGGGATGTTGGATTTAGTAGGGGTACCCACGTCTTGAGGAATTTCACTGAGGCCATGACCCTTAATATTTCCTTTAGTATGGAGGGGTTCTTTCTCATGAAGGTCTACGCCTTTGCCTTTATGAATATATTGACGCGAGTCCATTATGAGGTGGATATGATATGAGAGAAATAATGAGATCTTGAAGTGGATTGGATTGCACCAAAGTGGAAGAACCCATTGTGCATGTCGAGGGTTCATGAACATCTTGCACTGACACATTAGAATCATGAGGGGGACTAGGATTGTGTAGTGGACATGGTTCAATGACAGGCTCTTCAAGAGATGGAATGGGAGAAATAATGGGATCATCAAAAGAAATGCGATCTTGGAGTGGATATGCTGGATTAGGATGTGGAGATGGAGGAACAAGTGGATCTTGTGGAGGATTTAAAGGAATAATTTGATCTTGAAAAGGAGGGAGATCATTGGAATCCTCTTTAAAGATGCTTTGCTTTGGACTTTTAATGGGATCAGCGGAAAGGATGGAAGGGATATCTTGATCTTTCTTAGCAAGTGGAATGTCAATGGGATTTGAAAGGACATTGTGTTCATGAAATGGAAGGGGATCATTTGGGATTGGATGAACTGGGATATCTTGATCTTGCCCGGGGAATGGAGTGTCAATAGGACTTTGGATAGGATGGACAAGAATAAGTGAATCATTGCGAGTGTCTGGGAACATGGAGTCTTGGTCAACAATTGGATGGGATGATAAGGTTTTGGGATCTTGATCTTGATCTGTTTCAAGACATGTTTCTTCATGCTCTAAATTATCCTCTTGACATGAGGTTGGAATTTGGATATGCATGGGGGATTCTGACAAGGAATCAATGTTTTGGCATGAAGGAAATGCACTTTGATCATTTGTGATGGATTCTGGCAAGGAATCAATGCTTGAACATGAGGAAGAGGGACTTTGAATGGGGTCCTCTAAAACAGGTAATGGCAATAAAGTGCATGGTGGCATTGGGTCTTGTATTTCTGAAACATGACAAGGATGTGCATCATGAACTGGATTATCTTGACAATCAATTATGGATAGCCCTTGGATAATTGTATCCTTGGGTGTATTGTTTGATGAGGACAATATGGAAGGTTCTTGTGGAACTTCTAGAGGTGTAGGGATAGATGCCACTGGAGAGTCAATTTGTTTGCAGGGGGATGAGGCATTGCTAGACATAGTTGTATTATCTTGATCTTCTTCAAAGAAGTCACTTGGTAATTTCCTTAAGATCATTGCAATAAAGCCACCTTTCTTTCGAGGTTTTGACATGATTGGATCTGGAATTTGAACTTGTTTTTGATTTGATGTCATGTTTTTATATTGGACTTGGTTCAATTGTTCTGACATGTTTGAAACTTGGCTTGGTGTGTGCTGAAACCTTTGTTTTTGAATGTTTGGTTGGTGTTGTTGATATTGATATGTTGATTGAACTTGAACTTGTTGATATTCCACCATTGGTTGGACTATTTGTTGACATTGTATAGTTGGTTGGACATATTGTTGAAATTGGACCATTGGTTGTGTTGGTTGTATATGTTGAACAATTGGTTGAACCATTGGTTGTATTGGTTGAAAATCTGATTGATAGTAAACACCTTCTTGTTCTTGTTGTGGAGGCACATAATGTTGAAATTGATGTTGTCTCTTTTCTTGAAATTGTTTCAACATCTCTATTTGTGAGAGGAGAGCTAGTATGTCTGATCGTTCAAGAAGAGATCTTACATCAATTGGCTCAATCTTTGGATTTTGACCTGCAAATTTTTGAAACATTTTGGACATTTGTGATCTATTCTTTGCAATGTTTTTCACTTTTTGTTCCAATATCTCATTTTCTTGAGCTAGCTTCTCCTCTAGTTTTTGTATTTGGACATTTACATCATCATGAAAAGTTTGACCAGTATTGCCTTGTTGTTGGGTTGGATATAATTGTGATTGCCTTGGATTAAAATTCGATTGCATTTTCGATTGATACGTCAAACTTTGTTGCATCATTGGTGCTTGGAACCTTGTTTCAATAGACATGTCACTATGCAAATGCAATATTTTTGGAATTTTTCAAGGATAATGTATGATATGAAACTAAATGCAAACTAGATAGATGAGCATGCAATCTATGTTTTTGGTTGTTTTTCAAGATTTTGACAAACTTTTGAATGCAAATCTAAAAGAGAGACCCTTAGGAAATTGAAATGATGTCTAGACCTCGAAGGACAAAATGACAAAGTCTCCCCTATATGCTTGGATACTAAGCTAGGTTTGACCAAATGATGTTGATAACAAAAGGACAAAAGATTTAATAAGGTCTAGATCTCCTAACAATGACTTAGGGTTTATCAAAGATTTGGATTACTCAAGTATGACAAAACCTAGCTTTGAGACTATATGCAAAAGGACAATTAATATGCAAATGATCTTAATATGATATGATAATGACCTAAGCTTAATGAAGAAACCTAGGGTATGAAAATATGAATGTATGACAATGGTATGACTTTAATGCAAGAGGACATATGCAAAATGGATGACCCTTATTGATATGCAAAGGAGTATGACCTAGGTGAAACCTAACCTTGGTAGTTGACAATGACTTTGCAAAATGCAAACCTAAGATGAACCTAGATCTAAGTGACATGAATATTGAGACAAGACTTTGAAAAATGTTTGACAACCATGTTTGAAGGTGTTTTAAACTTTGTTGGATGAAATGCTCTTGTGTTTAACCTTGTTTTGAATCAATTTGCCTTGTTTTTGAAATGAGATGCAATTCAACTTTTGACAAGCAAAGAATACAAGATATTGCAACTTAGACTCTAGACAATCATGCTCATTCCCACATTTCTTATGGTAGGCAAGGACATTAGGTACTTGAGAGGTAGACTTGTTATGGAATTCAAGGAGAATACATAGATGCTTGACCCCACGGGCTCCCCTCCACAACACTCACTTCTCAGGGTAGCCAAGCATCAGTCCCCATGGAAATCTCCCCATGGCAAACTTAGTATCTCTTCCAAGTATCCGAACTTGTCCTTCTCAAGAAACTAGAAGGGTTTTTGGCTTCTAAAATAAGGTGTGTAGTAAGGATTTCTGTTAAGCGTTACTCCTCGATGTCACGCAAGCATGATTGAGACATTAAGCCCATCAAGATACCAAAAAAATGTAGTCATGCAAGCATGATTTAGACCAAGAGGCCCTACTTAGATGTTGATATGAGAAAGAGTTCAAGGGTCATCACTTCCCAAGTAACTGCAATTCCCACGTAACACTTCCTTCAAAGCTTTCGTTCATCAAGTATTTTTTTATAGTGAGTTAGAATGCCAAGGAATTCTAGTCGTACTCACTTTGGGTCATTCCCTTCTCACGATTATCACTTGCTTGCAAAAGAAAAGTGGTCGGGAAGGCAGGCCCTCTAAAGGAGACACACAATCAAAGACAAAAGCATGGTATCAAAGATCTAGATTTCTGATCACCCTAAAAGGATGAGAGCATACTCTCCTACTCCAATGTCACACTCAACAATCAAAGCAAAAACATGTTCATTCCAACCTATTAGAAATCACTAGGTGCCTAAAACATTAATAACAAACACCAAGTTTAGTTGTTTCTCCAAGGCAACCTGCAAAACCCAAGTTAGAAGTTTGATTTGTTGTCTTTGACTATCAATTCTGCATAACACATGTTAGTAGTTTCATTTGTTGTCCTTGTCATGCATATGCCAAGATTCTGCACAGATAATTAGTACCCAAAACCAAAACACAGAAAATAGAATGCAAAAACTTAACAAATTTCAAGTAAAATACTGCATTTTTACCTCTATTCTGGACTTTACACAGGCGCAGAAGTCATGACACAAGCGCAGAAGTCATAACACAGGCGCAGGATTACATAGGCGTAGGTTACCTTACACAAGCGCAGTTTTTTTTTTTTTTTTTGTACACAAGCATAGAATGCATTTACACAGGCGCAAAACTCATAAAAAATGCAATTGTGTGCCTTACATAGGCGCAAAATGTCTCACACAGGCGCAGAAGTCCCCAGAAAACCCTGCACTGCGCTGTTTTTGGTTTTTTGGCCTGCAAATCAACTTGAAAGCACTCAAAAACACCATAAAGGGGTTAGATGGTTAGTGTTCACGTCGGGTTCACAAATTAATGTACGTTAGGAAATAGGAAATCATCACAAGGTAAGATAAACATACTAATCATTCAATCACAAAAGCATTCATTGCAATGATCTATCCTAAACAACACTCAATAGAGACATGAAACAAAAGCATTCAAAACTAGAATTTAAGCAAACCAAAGGTCTGATTTGAATGCTCCTTCATGCGGCTCCATTGTTCTTCTTTCCTCTTCAAATGGTTTGGTTGTGGATCTCACCTACAAGTGCACATACATGATTGAAAGCAAGTAGACAAGATTATTGATCAAGAGTACTAGAAATTCGATAGTCTGATTACCAATTAGCTTTGATTGATGAAGATCATCCAATTTATAGAAAAATTGGAGAGATGACAAGATTAGCATGATTCAATTCAAATGGAAATTGCAAATCAATTATGTCAATTATGACAAATTATGACATATTATGCACTTTCTATGCAAAATTTGTTGATTGATAATTTATGACAAATTATGACAACTTCTATGTCAAAATTGATTGATTGTCAATTATGACATATTTATGACAAATTGACATGTCATTTCCATGAATTTAGGAGAGAAATAGGAGGAAATTGAAATTAGGAATTAGAAAATTAGGAAATTAGAGAATTAAGAATTTAGGAATTAGGAATTAGGTAAATTAATCAATAATTTATCATTTATTAATTAATTCACAAAGAGGAATAATTAGCCAATTAAATTAACATTTAATTGTGATGAGAAGACTTAGGATAAATAAATAATTTATTAATCCTAAAGGAAGAAAATGACACACAAGGTTAAATGATTAAATCATAAAACCCTAGAAGATGAATTAGGTCTTGATGAAAGATAATTGATTTGATCATGATTTGATTTTGGATTGATAAATGACCAATGTGATAAATGATTTGATTGAGAAAATGTGCCAATTGACGAGGAGCAATGACTAATTGATCCAAATTGACACGATTGAGAAGGACGACGATCGATGACAAATTGATCGCAAAATGACAAGATTGACAAGAGGACAAGAATTGATGACAAAATAGATTGCAAAATGACAATATTGAAAAATGACCACAATTGATGACAAATCGATCGCAAAATGACAAAATCGAACATGACAACGACCGATGACAAATCGATCGTTAAGACGACAAGATTGAAGGATTGATGATAAATCGACAAGATTGATAGGACAAAACCCTAATTAGGATTGACGATGTCCAAAATGATGACAAATAAGCACGCACATTGATGCAATAGGATAAAATTGATCAAAATCATGATTGGATAGTATTGTCGACAAGACCAAATTCGAGAGCGAGATAAATGAAGAATGTAGAAGAAAGACTCGATGTTCGCAAATGATAAAAACCAAGTACGAATCATAGGAGAAATGTTAATGCGACGCAAAAACCTAAAATGAGGCAATGCACAAATGTTAAAGTATGACTCCACAAGCATTGACCATTTTTAGGTGTCTACACTATTATCACCCTCTCTCCCTTTTCTTTCTTTCCCTATCTCTCTCCTTTTCTTTATATCCACTTCTCTCTTTGTCTCTAACTCTCTCCCCTCCCCCCTTCTCTCTCTCTCCCTTCTCTTTCTTTCCCTTTCTCTCTCCCTCTTCCTATCCCCGTCTCTCTCTGTTTCTAACACCCTCTCCCTCCCCCTCTCCTTATCCTATTCTATCTCTCTCTCTCTCTCTCTCTCTCTCTCCTTTTCGCAATCTCCCTCTATTCATATCCCCTATTCTCTCTTACCCTCTCTCTCTCTCTCTCTCTCTCTCTCTCTCTCTCTCATTTTTCCCAATCTCCCTCTCTCTCCCCCTCCCCCTCTCCTTAT